>NW_022475023.1:530799-598769 GCF_009193445.1 Aspergillus pseudotamarii
AAAAAAAAAAAAGAAAAAAAAAAAAAAAAAAAAAAAAAAAAAAAAAAACAGAAACACAAGCCGACAAGGTCCCGCATGAAAAGTCAGGAAAGGTCACACCATGAAGACCAGACGTGGTTGCACCCGACGGAAAGGTAACACCTTCGGAGCTTTGAATGGTATGAGTATGTACATACAAAGTACTGAGTACAACCAGGATCTAGCACCTGGACCTCAAAAGTCTCGATTCGTGAAGTCACAATGCCAATGAGGAAGATACCGGGGAGGGGAAACAGGGGCCGTGGGGCCATGGAACCGGCACTATTGCCATCCACGATGAACATGAACTGCTTTACGGGTGAAACAACCGAGATGCTTGGCAGGAATCGCGGGGCTTAGTCATGCGGCAGCCCCTTTTACGGAGTCCGAGTTGAATTGCCCAGCGCGCAGACCCTCGTCGCTACTCCTCGTGTGGATCGTCGCCCTTGAAACTCTGGGCCCAATTAATTAAACTATTCATTTCACTTTCGCTCCTTCTGCCACATTCACTCTTTTCTTTTCTATCGTTACATTTTGGTTCAGCCTGTGTTTTGCTTTTTCTTTCTTTCGGTTCTTTCTTCATCTCTTTCCTTTTTCTCTTCGTCTTCTGCTCACCTCCCCTTCGCCGACAAGGTAAGTTCGGTTTGTTCTCTTGTTCACCTTGCGTCCCCTCCTGCGACGGTCTTGATTGAGATCGCCTTGGTTGACGTGGAGATTGACAGGACGGAGTAATTGACCTTACAGCGGGATTTCTCACGCTTTTCCCACAACCCCCCCCCCCCTCCCTCCCCTGCTCGTGTCCAACCGCAATTGAAACCTGGTCCCAATTCCGATCGCAAACACGATTGAGGACTTCTGCGCTCCATCAACAGTAGCACTACCTCACTTTTACGCTTTTTATTATTATCGGTGACCTCAGGAGTTAGCAACCCCTCGTCAAAATGGGTGGTCAAGTTTCCAAGTTAATGGGGAAGATCTTCGGGACGAAGGAAATGCGGATTCTGATGTTGGGTTTGGATGCTGCTGGAAAGACCAGTAAGTCTACGCCCCTGAATCGGGTCACCTCGCCGCGTGTTATGGAAAAGATTAGGGAAGCTGATAGGCGTGTGAAACAGCAATTTTGTACAAACTGAAACTCACGAACCAGGAGGTCACTACCATCCCCACTGTCGGGTTTAACGTCGAAAGTGTAACCTACAAGAATGTCAAGTTCAATGTGTGGGATGTCGGTGGCCAGGACAAGATCCGGCCACTATGGAGACACTACTATTCCGGTATGGCCTATCGCAATCCACTCGGTTATTTCAGCCAGCGAGGATAAACGCTGACCTTGTCGGTATTTTTGTAGGAACGCAAGGCTTGATCTTCGTCGTTGACTCCAGCGACACCGCCCGGATGGAGGAGGCTCGTTCCGAGCTTCACAAGATCATCAACGATCGCGAAATGAAGGACGCTCTTCTCCTGGTTTTCGCGAACAAACAAGATATTCAAGGCCGTACGTATCTCAAGAACCGCTAGGACGTCGCGCCCACTAATTTGATACCCGCAGATATGAGCCCCGAAGACGTCACCAATGCGCTCCAACTCAATAAGCTGAAGGACAAGCTATGGTATGTCGCGCCTAGCGTTGCTACCGAGGGTACTGGTATCTTCGAAGGACTTGTAAGTTTCCCCTTCCCGCTCCTCATTGGCCCTATCGATCTCTGACATGGAATCTCTCGCAGGCTTGGCTTTCCAACAACGTGAAAACACCAGCCCAAAAATAATTCCATCCGCGCCGCCCATCGTTGGCAGTGTAAATCTAGGGACCCCAATTGCATGGCTCTCGTGTATAACATTTCCTTATCTCGTTCGGCCTCTTTCGTTCATGTCCGCTTTGATGACAGAAGACGCAGCATTTGCAGTATGTTTACATTTCACTTCGTGCGCATGCTTTGCCCATCTCTTGAACTTCTTTCCATTTCCTTACCTTTTCATGATATCCCTCACTGTTTCTATGCGGGCCATTTAAATACTCTTTTTTTTCTTAATTAATACTTCTCCCCCTTACTGTCGACTGCCTCTTTCCTTTCGACGCATTGCCTTTGCATTGTATAGAAACATTTTGAATACAGAAAGAAATTCAGACCAACATACACAATGAATATGTTATATCCACGCCAGCAACCCACTGTTAAAAATACATACAATCACAGGTACACTGACAACGAAGCCTTAACCCCGGTACCGAAGCCCGACGAAGGACCCCGATGCTACCTAGGTCTCAAAAAGTCGCATCTACTCTTAAGCCTCACAACGGCTGCCCATATATCGAAAGCCAAGCCATAATTTAGCCTATATGCAAGGATGGGCGGGAGCTATTGAAACCTTCTAGTATATACTAACCAAAAATAATCATAATTACCGACCTCCTATTCCCGTAACGAATCAAACTGACCCCGTCTTCACATTACCCCCTGTTATAGAAAACAATCGCATTCAGACGAGCAACAGGAACCACCTATCTCACCGGCAAGCCACTGCCACGTAGACATAAGGAATGGATGGGGTTGCTATCTGTGAATGTGAATTTAACGTCAGTGGTACAAGCCCTCGTCATCCAAGTAGGTCTGCCACTCGCAGTGTTTAGGAGAGTCATTGCCAAAGCCCGATTCTTATAACCTGTAAAAGATGTCAGTTATCACCCAATTCATTAATCGTCAAGCCAAATATCTAGAACATCAACCGAGGCAACGCCCTCAGAAAACACGTCACGGTAGCGAAGTTCGGTAGGAGACAAAGAAATCGATCCTAAAGAGAATTTACCTGGAACCGAGAAGGATAGCTTTTAACAGGTTCTGCAAGATATCAATGTAAGCTATTGGTTTTGAGGAACCTTGCTCACTCAAGTCCCCAAAGAAAAGAAACAATGAAACAAAGCCCCTCGTCATAGAACCAGATACCTCTAAGCTCCATTTTGGTCGGTGGATGGAAGGACTCGATTATGGAGTCAGTATATCGGTAGGTACTGGTCCACGTCACTGAGTAGACCTGTCATTGAAGTAGTTTTGAACAACTACGAGGGGGGTCTACAACGTACTGAGTACCTACGATGACCTGATTGTAGGCTTTTGAGTGGAGATTGTGGACGACTCTCCAATTCTATATTGGGTGTAGTAATGCAATGTCGTAAAGGGACATCCAGTATGTGTGAGTTGCACAATCCTCTACGCCTCTAACAAATTAACAGTACTAAATGCCTACCGGGGTTCTGGTCGGTTACAAGTCGTCAAACCTTTCCAGATCCATTAACGCTGAATTGAAGGTTGGTTTCGGAAGTCCAGACTGCAGGGTTGCATGGCTGGACACTTCAAGTAGATAACCCAAGGACCCTGCAGGAACGGCGAAGACCAGTCCTGACAAGCCTGACTGCGGATAGCGTGATTTGAGTTTCGACCCACTAGTTGGGAACGTACAGATGGTGCTTTGGCGTTTTGGGCCTCCAAGGTCCTCTGATTTTGACTACTAGTACTATATTAATCGCAGAGCAAGAACATTGAAATTTGTGACCTGAGTTGAATCATTTATTATTGATCAAGTGATCAGGTATATACATATGCAGAACTGAACCCAATATTCCCAATCAGATACATTGATCAGCTTTCTGTACAAAGACATAACTTCGTCACGTTCATACACACAAATACGTCGCCGGTCACCCAGCCCGAGTGTGTCTCATTGTTGAAAATCGACATCAAACGACAACCATACCTACTTAAAGCTGACCAGGCCAGATGTCATTGGCAATTTCCCGGACAAGCTTCAGCTTGGCGATCATGCCGTTTCGGTCAATGGCATTGCCTTCTCTGTGACTAGCAAAGCCACACTGTGGGCTAACACCGACCTGCTTCAATGCTTCCTCAACGGAGATCTTGTTGCCTTCCGCGATGAATTTGGCGGCGTCGTAGACGCGCTTCTTCATTTCTTCCTTGTCCTCGAGCTCGGGGAACTTGCTGGTCACGACACCGAGAATGACATTCTTGTGCGTGGGAAGTTCCTTCAGTGGCTCGAAACCACCGGCGCGAGGGGTGTCGTACTCGAGGTAGTATGTGTCGACATTGAGCTCCTTGAACAGCTTGGTTGCAATGCGGTCATATCCACCTTCAGAGAAGTGACGGCTACCGACGAAGTTGCCACGGCAAATGTGTACACCGATGTGGAAATCGGCGGGACGCTTGGAAAGCAGATCGTTGTACAACTTGACGTACTTCTCGAACGTCTCATCGGCTGTGATGACGTTCAATGGATCTGCTTCCCAGCCCGCAAGCATCTTGTCAGAGCAGAAGTCTGTCGGCATTGTCAGTAAACTCTTCGCTATTCAACACAGGAAGGGTTATGCAAAGACGACTCACAGGCCAGGTTGGGGTCATCAAACTGAACATTCCTGCAGCCCGCGTCATACAAGATCTGGAGCTCATCCTGGTATGCCTTGGCGATGTCCGCAAAGTACTCGTCATCGGAGGCATACACATCCTTCGGGTAGGCCTTGCCCTCCTTATAGCGCAAATGATACCAGTTCGGAGCAGCAAGGGTGAGTTTGATGTTCTTCACCTCCTCCGGGGGAACGACGCTCGCCAAATACTTGAACTCGTCGATATAGGTACTACCGACGTGCTTGATTTTGCCAGTACAGATGACAGTCTCGCCAGGCTTGTGTCCAGCTTCAAGGAAAGCAGCGACATCGGGAGCATAGGGACGGAAAACATCGGCATCGACGTCTGTAACTTCCTCGAAACCATCCAGTCCAGGGAAGAAAGACCCCCAGAACACTAGATACAAGTTAAACCGTCAGCATCATGCCCCACTACACAAAGAACCAAGCCCTTCCTTACTATGTCTGCGGTATTCTCCATCCGAGACGGCTGCATAGCCAAGCTTCTTCTGAGTTTCAGCGATCTCCTTGATATCCTTGTTCTCGAGAGCGGCAAGCTCAGCCTCAGAGACCTGCCCCTGCTCGAAAGCTGTCTTTGTCTTCAACAGTTCATCGGTACGAAGGAGCGAACCAAGGTGTTCAGCACGGAAAGGGGGGTTGTGGTGAAGCTGGTGGGCCATATTGAAGAGTCCTGAGTCTGTCAATAAATATCGAGGCGCTCCCAAGTGTCTCTTGATGTGGTACCTGTTATCAAACGTGGTGATTGAGCGGGGGGGTTCGAAAGACAGACTTGACAGTTGCAGGGAGGGAACGATTTAAACAGAGAGGAGCCACCGAACTCGGACCTAAGCAAAGTAATGCTATTTCACATCAATTCGCCTTCTCCGCGGCTTGAAACTTTCACTAACTGCCGAGTGCTTTCACGTTCTCTGAAGTGCCCCACCGTAGAGGCTCTCTCCACATCCTGACTCGGGGAGGAGGAAGTGGAACTGTGGAAGAGATACTACTGCCATGATAGGTATATTGGAAGAACGAAGAGGATGACAATGAGAGTCGTGACCCTTGACATCATGTCAATGAGAGATTCCTGGTTGATGAGAAGGATATAGTAGATTGACGGACCGGATTTGCTACATGGGAGGTCAAGATAGATGAGGCAAAAGATCTAAAGATTAGATGTGGGTGTAGTTTGACTAAGCTCTTGATAACCATTGGTATCGTCCACGTTACCCATTAGTATTGCCTGGTTGGAATTATAGTTTCCGACCTTTGCCTCTTCCTCTCTAACTAAGTAGTAATTGTTCTATTGACAGTAAAATAGGATATCCATTCAAACAACAGACTCTACGGAGTAAGTATCGAGAGAGGATTTCAAGTCCACTCTGTCGTCCTCTTGGGAGTTAAATACTTGGCGCGGACGCTAAAAGGGACCACCAATGGAAATGTGGGGTCGTTTGTCCCAATCCAGCAGGGGGTTTTACCGCCACAGGCAATTCGACAGAGTTCCTTGCATAACTTCCTCAATGATATTCGTACGTACTACTTCCATGTCGCCTTGATAGCACTCAGCCTTTGTTACTTAATACGAATCATCCTTAACTACTAAACCTTTTCAACGAGTTTCAAAGTGTGTTACCGGTGAGTCTATTGCGGTTTTGAAACTGTTTTCCCGATACCCTTTGGAAGGATTGGCGGAGCTCGTGTGACGTATGTGGGGTCGCCACGGCAGTTGATGTCGGCCTCCTTTCCCGACCATCCATACACAGAGTATATAACCTCCATCGTATCTCTTAGTACGGAGTATGCCACGGAGGTTGAAACAGTACAGATCAATTACCCTACCTAGTCAATGGAAGCCTTAGCAGCTACTGTCAAGATGTGATATGTGATATGTGATAACCATGGAACACTAATCTCCTCTTGCAGGATATGCCGCATGCGATAATGGTCCCTCAAGGATCATCATTGGAAGCTCTGCCAAATGAGCTTCTTGACGAGATCATCTCCAATCTTTCATATCCACCCCCTTCATTAGCCAAGCTACACCAACCGCCAAGCAGGAATATCGTCAAGTCGGGTATCCGAGATCTGAAGAACCTCTCATGTACCTCTTCCCGTTTGCTCGAGGTCACACGACCACGATTATTTACTCACGTTTGCATCGACCTACGGGATGTAGATGAGTTTCTCTCCTTTATATCCGCTACAAGCCTAGCTCGACATGTAAGTTCAGCCGTGATCAAAGGGCGACACCCCTCAGATGACCGAGAAGATCCATTCTGGTGGCGCCGGGTATTGTCCTATGTCGATCCGCAGCGCATCACAATCATTGCACCGCCGTCGTTTATTGGCAAGATGACAGGCGCGCAGGTATCCGAGGAACACAGTTGGGCCTTTCAAGCCCCACTTCAAATCTTGCAGTTAGAGCAGGACACTAGAAGCTTTGACCCTCCACCACTTACTCATCTTGAAAAGCGCTCAACGCTACTTGAAGCTCGATCGTGGTCCTCCCTGCTATTCAACGAGTCCTCCTCTCTCAAGGCTTATAATCACTATGAATATTTCCTGTTTAAGGTTCCTTCACTGTTCAGCACATGGGGCTCATTAGAATACGTTAGACCTCGCCCGCAAAGGTTAATTTCGTCCCCCGCGCTCAGCAAATTGACATCCTTTCGGTACACCGCCGTATTCCCGTTCTATAATCACGTCAAATTGGTCTTAAACGCAGTGGAGCTGATGGAGAATTTACGGTCATTGAGTGTCCAGTTAGCACCATGTGAGGGCGACAAGGCTACCGAGCTAGAACAGAGGGGGTCTATGGACCCTAGTGACCCTTGGATGGAAATTACTACAGGTTATTCACTTATCGGGCATTCTGTAAGTGGCATGGGCAACAGAGGCAGCCTTGCTGAGTTCTGTGCCTGTGACTATGCACTCGACCCGTTACGGACCGAGCTATCTCCCATACTGGAAGATATCCTTGGCGATAGTGAATGGGCCCACGACGGCCAAGGGACTTGGACTAAGAAGAGCATATGTTCTGCTGCTTGTGCGCCAGCAACAGTGGAAGCTATTGTGCGAACAGCCGTTGCTTAACACGATGTCGGCTTTCTAAGCGCGCTGGGTTTGAGTAATCGAGATTCTTAAGAACCGCAATGACGGGTCGTTAAATAAGAAAATGCGTTGTATGAAGAAATATATACAAGGTTAGGGAGAATTGCATATATACAAGTCCGAAATAGCCCTATACCCTTATTGCCAATCGATAGTCTTGGTGCCTTAAAGCTAAGGCCTGAACACGTGGAATAGAGTAGACTTTCGGATGCAGTCTTCTTCTTGACAGCTTCTAAGATACTACTAGTATGTCGCACCTCAACCTCTGCACCAGGTCTGCTCAATGGATTTTTAGTTAAATCATAATGCTACCATATTAATCCAACAGAACTGTCGCCAAAATAGTTATTCTGTTAGGAACAGCCTGTACGAGACGGTCATACTCATTCCACTCCAAGATGGCCTCTACTTCTACTCCATACAGTTCTGCACCTGCATTCCCAACTCTCGCCCATTTTCTCTTGCCACAACCACATCATGGCCAGGTTTCTACACCAGGAACTTGGGATCTCAAGGATGACATTCGTAACGCATTCAAGAGCCCTGCACATAGTGTCTTCCGAAAAGGAACCGTAATTGGCTTCTCGAACCTGAGAGACCAGGCCAAGGAAAACGATGATATTGAAATTTTAGGCCAAGTATTGAGCTCCCTTTTCATTTTGTTCTGCTCATCTTCCAGCCTTTTCTCTCTTCCATCTCGCCACGAACATCAACCCAGCTGATGATAATCGTTGGCTAGGTTTCACGATCAATACTCGCAGCACAGCTTTGTAAAACATCAGCACCGTCAAGTTTTAGTGCTAAAGCATATATAATCCACCCAGCAAATCTTGACATTTTCTCTCCGCAAAGGCTGCTTGAATCTTTGTTATCAGCATCTCAACAGCCGCCCCTATCGCGCAATGAAGCAGTCTCACGTCTGGACCATGTTCAGTTATTCCCTGTCTTCGATATGGCTGCCGCTGCGCAATCTATAGGTGAGGTCTCAGGTGCTTTACATAGGTATAAAGAGGAACAGGAATCACGACAGAATCATCAGGCAGAATCCACAGGCAACAGTGACTGCAGTATTTTCCTCCTCATTGCCGGACTTGACACTCTCACCGAGGGAGTCGTACGCGCTTCCTCCATAGTCAGAGGGACAGCCATACTGTCAAATATACTGCGGACTTTGACACAATTGTCACGAATGCATAGCCCTTATCTATCCGTGATGCTTATCAATACTAGCGGTCTTGGGACGATGACATCCAACATGCACGTTGCCCCAGGTCAAATGCAGCAAAGGAGAAATCCAGGGTACAAACCGCAGACTTCTCTCGAGGATGGCCTTCAATCTATATTCCACGCAAGTGAGAGGTTGTTTCCTAGTCTCCTTATGCGAACATTGGAGCAGGGAATCGATGCTCATCTTCTATTATCGACTGTCAAGTCCGCACACGTGGTTGAAGTCATCAAAGATAGGGTAGGCAACGGTGTTGGACGATGGTGCATGTGGGACAAACGAATAAATTGAGCACTGGTTCCGGAAAGTTACTTTCTTGTTTGGAACTGGACTATTACATATCAAGCAATCCACTTATTTGTATATATTATCAAGTCTTACGCCAGCCTCATCGAAAATACCATCTGCGGCCCCAACTACCAAATATACACACCAACTCCATGTCGAAATCCCTGCGTTTTGCTTCCTTCCGCGAACAAGGGTATCGTTTATGCAAATGACCTTTTAACAGCATTGCAAAATAGCACTATAATCTCTCGCCTCAGCCTTACGTTGGCTTCATTGACATCCGTTTTGGGCATTCTCTTTCTCAGCCCACATCCTAAGAACAGCTCTCTCCACGACGTTTTGAGCTTCCTTCTCACACTTTGCAAGATCCTGGTCAAGTGTATCCTCCTCAAATAAGATCTCTTGTTGTTGAACCTTGACCCATTGTTTGTGTCTCTCACAGCGCTTCTTGGTACAAATACCCCGAGACAAGCTGCTGATGTCATCCTCTTCGGTTTTGACGCCATTCATGACGGTGTCACCATCTGCATCAGCTGTATCAGGATAGCTAGACGCCAGCGCCTCAGGAGTGCCATCCTCAAGTGTTTTCGCCCCAACTTCCGATAGCCTCCACTCGTCGAACTCCTCATCAGACCAGGCTAACCGTGAGTCAAAGCCGCAGATATCTTTCCATCCGCCTTTAGGTTCGGCTTGCTTCAATCGTTCTAGGAGACTCTTGGACCGTTGACGGACAAGATTCACGAATGTGTTACGCGCATTGAGCATATCCTTGCGGTGAAGCAGTTCATCACGCCGTTTTCGTAATTCTTCAATTTTCAATGCCTCATCGGGTGAGTATGTAAGGTCGTCAGGAGCAACATCCAATCCAAGCTTTTTCTTGTCCTTCTCTTTTGTGTCCGTCTCAGGATTATCTGGTGGTAGTGAGACGATCCGTTCGCCAAGCTTTCGAAATTCTGCCGCTGAAGATACATCCATTATCACGGCCTTGAGGTCACCGGCAGTGAGGATTCCGCCTCTGCTCCCAAGGTCTTCCATCTTGTTCTCGGGGGTCGGGCTCATGTTGAGGTACTGGGTCTTCAGGCGCATGAATTCCCGGCCATGCTCATCAGAACAGTATTTGCTAAGATTATTATTGATGAATCGAGCAGGCTTCCGACAAGAGGGCATTCGACACATTGGTTTCCATGTAGTGCATCCCTTGCCCTGCTCTTTGCAGTTAGGGCCTGGTTTAAAATTAGCGAAAAACTGTTATCGCAAGAGGCAACACCAGCATAATAGCAGCAGAGGGAAAAGCCACTTGAGACTTACATATATACTTGTCAATCAAGTCAGCGTCTTTTGGATCGATGTTGACACACTTTCCATGAAACCAGTCATCACAGTCGCCATCACAGGCAATCATCCATGTATGGTTATCAGGCTTACGGCATATACAGAACAATTCGTTTTCATCTGTTGAAGCTTCTTCTTCCCCATCATCGTGTTCCTCTTCTTTCGCTGCAGCTTTCTTCGGGGCCTTTCTAGTCTTGGTACCTTTCTTCTTCTTCGTCCTGCTTTCGGGTGCAGGAGAGCTTGCTACAGATGCAGAGCCCTGCTTCTTGACGCCAGGGGTTTTACTGGTGCGGGAGGAAGGGGTGTTTGATTGATGGCCATCAACACTTTCGGTATCTTCTTCGGTGATCTTGCGCTTTTTGGCAGTCGACTTCTTTGCCGTGCCTTTCTTTCCACCACCGGGTGTGGATTTCCTACCTGGAGTAGGTTTCACAGAATTGGCAGGCGATGACCGATCGGACGACGAGGCTCGTGAGCCTCGTCCTTGTTTCAGATCCGCAATTTTCTTCGGTGTCGGGTGCTCCCCGGGCGTGTTTACGCCATCAACCTGAGACAATATAGACTTGTTGTCGATTTCATCGCTTTCAGGAACCTTGTCCAAAGTCATGTTTGATGGTTCTGTTTTTACTTGTGGCCCTGGTGTATCTTGGCTCGCTTCAAGCTTGGAGCCCACCTTTGCGTTCAGGAGATCCTCATAGAAATCAGCCCATGCTTCAACATTACCACCAGCCGCCGCTAATGAAGACCATGTGGGCATTCTGAACCGTCGGTGTATCGTGTTTGCCCTTCCGAACCCAAAATATCCGCTGTGTCGCCAACCAATGATGCCCACGACTCGGTCATCGTTAACGATGATATTGGAAGGAGTCATGTTGTTATGTACTAGGCACAATATCTCATCTTCCTGTTTCTCTTGGAATAGCACATCCTTCTCCATTTCCTGTATCTCGGGCGATAGTTGAGAGTTGAGTCCGCTGCAAACGTACGACGGGCTGTCGGGTGCAGGATCGATGCTTGCCATGTGCTCAAGGATCCGACGGCATTCTTGCTTGAACTTGTTGATTTGCTCGGCGCTAAGATACCTCCAGGCAACTTCTAGAGAAACACCAGGAATTCTGGACTCCACAGTGATATTCTTCCCATCAACCGTCCCACAAAAATGTACTATCGGAACAGCAACGCTAAGTGCTTTAAGAACATCCTCCGCTTTCCTTGCTGCGCTCAATTCATTCGCGTTAGCGCAAGAGTACCTTTCAGCTGTTGTGTCGACCACATCGTCCTTGTCAACTCGAATTATTACACTGCCAACAGAATAAGCCTGGCGGTTCTCTTGCAAGTTCAAAGAATTCTCTGGATTCAAATTCTCTTTCACTATGCTCTCCCAATGCGAGATCGCATCGGGGTCCGATTGCCACCAGTGATCGTAGCGGGGTTTGAAATCATCGTCTCGCGGAGCGTAACGACCGTAGTGAGGGCTTTGCTTAAGGAAGGGGTCATCTTGCGGTATATTATCCGGGTTTGTTTCATATGGACTTATGGTCGTCGTAACATCACCATTGGAATCATTTCCCTGACCGACGCCAGTAGATGTGGCCACCCCGCCAGCCATCGCGTAACTTTAAACAAACGCGGCAGTTGCCCTTGGAAGCGATAACAACGATGTTAATCAACACAATCCAAGGGATTATCCTGAACTTTACAGTCAAAACTTAGAGTTAAGGCGAAGGCGCTAGAGTATGTCTGTCGACTATGTGGTATATGTCGGTCTCGTGACTCCCAGTAAAGGCATCATGAAAGCTGGCGCACAGTCGGTAGGGTCAAAGATCACGCAGATATCGAATAGACAGAGAAATGTACCGGAGCGCCCATGTATATTGTACTATTAACGAACTGCTGGGGTAAAGGCGCCGAAAGTGGTGATGATAGCAACGGAGTTTCGGAGATCGATGCGGCGGAGTTGCTGAACGCGCGACTGGGCGACGTGAGGGAGGATGGGGGATCAGCAGGCGGGAGAAATGACCTAAGAATAATCAAATAATATTATCCTACAGGCTCTATGCCAGGAACCGAAAAGCTGTGAGAACAGACGCGCGTGGTCAAACCCCAAGATTGTACCTGTCGTGGAGCTCAGATTACTTTCAGATTTGCAATTCTGCCGCGGAGTTTAGATGAAGGCGGTGTATTTTAACTCCGACGTCTGGCCGCGGTTGATCCATCCACCTCTATAGAGATAGTATGCGTTCATTGTCGCGGTAGCTTGCCACATGCCGTGAAATATTTTGTCAAAACCTCCGGCTTTCCATGACTTATACTCTACTGTTGGAACCGTGAATACCTTTCAATGAAATGCATTGCAAATGGATGTAATTGATCCCAAACAGGGAGTCCGTTCGAGCAGGGGACGTCGTACTATTTCGCAGGATCACCCCTGGTGCAAAATATGCAGGCAGGGGGGTCACGCCGTTGAGCATAACTGACTACTCCGTACATGAGGGCATGTTATCTGATCCACCGCCAAGGAATTGGAAACCAGTGTAATTAGCTACCTGTACAGGCTGGCTTTGAAGCATGCTTATCTGTATTGACTGGTTAAGCTTACGCTGTGTACAGGTAAACTTTTTGAGGTCAACACGCCCTAATGGCAGTCTCATGGCACTGAAGATTACTACGTATAGAAGCTAATGCATGGGGCCAAAGTTAAAAGAAGTGACAGTTAACGGAGTCGAAGCATGAAAGAGTGGGTAAATAGTTACTGGATAGTACAGAGTACTATAATACGGATTAGTCGAGAAAATACCCCAAAAAGGGGGGACAAAAAGTCAGATATATGCTCAGCGATCGTGTATGATACCGAAAGGAGATAGTGTACACTGTATGGATAGTACTAGTTAGTTCCCATGTGAATGGTACCATGTCCCTCAAAAGTGTGTGGGGTATGAATGGATGTCACCCAAAAATCAGGTACCAATTCACACTCTCACTGGACCAATGCTACTTTGCGGTGTTATTTATGGGCGTGAACGATCAACTACTACTATCAGTGCCCCTGCAGAAGGGAATGCGCGAATCAAAGGTCGGGGTAGAGGATGTCGTTCAAAGGCAGTATCCATGATCGGCCCATTCCCGATCGATAGACAGGCGGGGATGGTGATTGGCCCTGGGAACAACACCTGAATCATACCTAGTTCTGGAACGGATGCACAACCGAATCGGAAAGGACGATGGTCCTACGTCTTTGGGTTTAGTTCGCCTATCTTTCCATCTAATCTCGAACCCTTCAATCCCGTTAGCCAAAAACCACCTGATTACTGATATTCCGCTGTCCAACTTATTGCCACTGTTATTACTCTTCTATTCTGTTCTCCTTACCCCCCACTCACCCACCACCTCCATATCCTTGTTCCTTGAGAGGCGATTGCGGAACGAGCGGGCCACCTCATGTCATCATTCGACCCCGTATAGTCTCAGCCGCATCGTTTCTCGCTGCAAGTGAGACTGTCGCTTCCAGGGCTGAGGAGGCAAACACAGATCAATTTCTAATCAACTGCTTTAAGCCGCAAAGCCTATCTGTTTGGAGGTTCTGACGTTTCCCTCCAACGGTTGCCCGTAGCTCCACATTCCGCCGTGAACACCCGTGTACATGGCCCTCCATAGAAGGTAACTGACAGAACCATAAATGACGAGGGCCTCCTAGGGTTCTTTCTGAAACGCCAAGTCGATTGGCTCTGTCGCGATATCAGATTGTTAACATTAATCGTCTTGTTCTGACTTGATTTTCTGCTGCGCCTTCTGGCTACGCTACCGACTAGTCCACGCTCGGACTCGCACGTTGCGGGACCTAAAATAGCACCGAGGCTTTGCATGTTTCACATTGCGCTGGGGTTGCTGCCAGTGATCATACAAAGCCCAACCCCCATAACAACGCATGGTGTACTATTGAAGAATTTTGCAGCTGTAACCCTCGAGTTGCAACCAAAGTACGTACACACGCAATCGTTAGCAGGGTTGACCACGCGGGGGGTTGACAAAACGTCAAACCATGTCAAATGAGCCTGACGACACGGATTCAACCAAGCCTGCGACAGAATGGCAATTCATCGACGCTTCGAACAATAGTCGGAGCAATTTGACCCAGGTCAAGCGCCATGTGATGCAACAATACATGCGCCAAAAACGTGCGTCGGGTCAGTCTAGTAATGATGCCGAACAGACGGCGGTAGAAAGCAACAATGCGCCACGAAAAACTACTCGACGCCCGAGGAAGGCCAGGACTTCTGCAGGGGCCACTGCGCAGAAAGGAAAGGAAGAAGGCCTCAATTGTGAGAGGCAGAAGAATGTGCAGTCTTCATCAGCACAAAAGTCCGATATCAAGGTTGACCCGAATCGAGAGTCGATGGACGATTTGGTGGAAGAAATTGAGCGAGATTTTGTTCCTGGAGCCATGAGCTATACAACTGTTGAGAATGCATCCTTACCGGCCAATTCCTTCTTTCAACTTCAAGGCTATCCAATGTCGCCCTATCTTCTAGACAAATATGTATCTGGAAGTCAGAGTAGTGGCTCGGAGTCTAGCAGTTTATCTCCATGGTCATCCACACCAACATCCCCATCTGATGTCACGCTTTCCCCAAAAACTATCCTCAGTGCAGCACGAACCGACCCTTTCAATACCCTGCCGATGGATCTTGATGCTGAAGGCAAACGGCTATTCGACTTCTACGTTAACGAGATGCCTGCCTGTTCATATGGTAGTCATTTCCGCTCTGCCAAAGCCCACAACTGGTACACGGCAGTCTTTGTCCCAGAGGGCATGAAAGGCGCCGTCACATTCCAAAACACTATTCTCGTACATGCAGCGAATACCTGGGCTTGGGTACGGAACGAGGAGGAGACTGACTATACACTTGTTCACCGCAACCGCGCAATTTCTATGCTCCGAGATCATATGACAAGAAATCCAGGTGATATCTCCGATGTTGCAATTATTGCATGTCTCAGCGCTGCAGGTCTCGAGGACTTTGACCCTCGTCCAGGGCACAAGGAAATTAGCTGGGTACACATGCGGGCTGCGAGGGAGATGATACGTGCCCGAGGAGGACCGGCGGCCTTCGAGAATACACGGTTGGGCATGTTAATCAACTGGCAAGATTATATTCTATCCGGATATGAAACAAATGGGCTGAGCTTCTTCTTCGAGTATAACCCTTTAGTCAAACGGTCTTTCAATGATCAAGGTCCATGGCAAGACTCGGTCACACAAACTCTCAAGCTGCCACCTACCTCCCTTCCTTCAATGCCATTGTTATCGCCTGGAGGTGCTTTGTCACCCTCTGGATCAGTCAGTCCAAGTTATCCGCTAGCATTTCTGTCACCAGAGGATGAAATTAGGCATCAGTGCGACGAGTTCATCGACTTTTTGAAGCGTTGTGAGGAGCTCTCGATATCTTATCAAACTAACCACGCCAGTAAGCCAGCTTTAGTGCGTTACACTGCGTTTCAGGAGACATCGCTTCTGCATAGCATCCTTGCCGCACCACCCGGCCTTCGCTTTACCGCTTCAGGCAACCGTAAACAATTTGTCGCGCGGCTGGTTGCACTGATCATGCTTAATGCAGCTCTTTGGGATTACCGAAACTCCGTGCAGCATAGCGAAACCTTCCTCTGGACATTGGAGCACGCAGTACTAGCGAGTGAGGTGAACACGAGTGGATCGGTCGAAGCACTACTACAGATCATGCTTGAATGCAACGATGGTATACAGATAACGGGCATCTCTTCTACGTCATTGGGCAACCGAGGCATGCCCGATTTCACGCAGTATTCTCCTACCGCTAAGACACAATACGGGCGACCTTGGTTTGCTGGTCGGATGCTCAAGGTTGCGAAGCGACTTAGTCTGAATTCTTGGATGACTGTTCATAACTTCCTCTTTTCATGTTTGACGTTACATGTTGGGACCCCTGTGTGTCTGTGGGAACGTGAACTGCGGCAGGAGATCCTCAGTGCGCCTCTAACGAGCTATATCATGCCTGCTCTGGCAGAGTGACCAGATCGCTCCATTTATCCCTCTGTAGTTTGGCGCATCACTATATTTATCTAGTTATTGGATACCCTTATCTGTTTTCTTGATCCTGAATCTACTTGATACCCAACTTTTATATAGCAAGCGGCTACAACAACCGCAATTCGAATAATTTTTTTTTTTTTAAAAAAAAGAAAAAAAAAAAGAGCACTATTACTTGCATATCTTGGTCTACATATACTACATATTTGGTCTACATATACTATGACATTTTGGCATGGCAGCTAAGCTCCAGATTCTCCCTAGACCAGTCGCTGTCTGCAGGGTTCGAGACAGCAACAGCATCGTTCTTGAGGTCTGGCGCAGGACGTGGAGTATCATCGTGAGAGCAAGGTGAGAAGATATGTTCGACCTCCTCAAGCGACTTGCCAGCGGTTTCAGGGTAAAAGGCCCAAGTGACGGCAGCGGCCACCCAATTAAAAGCGAAGAAGCAATAGAAATAATTAAAGCCCATGCTCGACCTCGCAATTGGCGTACATTGCGCGAAGACTAGGTTCAGACTCCAGTTGGTAGCGGTTGCCAGCGATGAGCCGCGGGCGCGGATCGCTGTCGGGAAGATCTCAGACGGATAGATCCAGGAGATAAGGCCAAGGCTAGTAAAGAAGATAGAGAAGACAAAGAACATGGCGATCGCAGCACGGACAGCATCCGGGTTGGCAGATGGGTCGTGAAAGCCGCCGTTGGCCTGAGCTAAGGCCGCTTCTATGCACATGGTGGCGCCCATGCCGAGCAGGGAAGTGATGAGCAGCTTGCGACGACCCACACGGTCAACGAAAAGCATGAACACTGTATTCCAGAACTGGGCCAGTGCACCCCATATCCCCTGTAGCATGAGCGGGGTTGTGCCCTTCAGTCCTAGCGTCCTATACAGGCCTGGATTGTAGTTTGAGATGATGTTGGTACCTGAGCATTGGGTAAACGCTTGAATACCGCACGCAAGTAACAGGCGATGGCGCCAGCGAGCTTTGCTTACTAGCTCGCGCCAGGAGTGTACGGCGGAACGCCGTTCCTCGGCGATGCTGTCATTGATTTGGGCGATCTCGGCTTCAACCATGTGGATATTAGACTTATCCCGGTTTAAATGTAAGCGAGCAAGGACCTCTCGACCGGCTTCAGTGCGGCCTTTCTCGATCAGCCAGCGCGGAGACTCGGGAAGGACCCAAACACCACAACAGAGGACCACGGCGGGAACAGCCTGGATGGCCAAGGGGAGACGCCAGGTAAGGGCACCGGTATGAAGGGAGCAGCCATATCCAGTCCATTGCTGGCCGGGGTTAGTAAGGCAACCCCAAAAGCTATACAGATGAAAGAGAGCGATATGACATACAGCGACAACAAAGCCCATCCCAATCATCCATTGTTGCATGGAGCCCAAAAAGCCGCGTATCCGGGGAGGAGAAACCTCACTCTAAAAAGAGTCAGCATAGCTCAAGTGCAATGCGACACCGAAAACGGGAAAGACGTACACAGTAAACAGGAATTGCGGACGACATCAAGCCCACAGCCAAACCTGCAATCAATCGGCCTGCAATGAGCATGGCGACAGTGACGGCACCAGCTTGCAATGCTGCACCCAAGCTTCCCAGAAGGCCTCCAACGAAGATGACGGGACGCCGTCCATATGGATCAGAGATGTATGAGACCAGAACGGAACCTAGAATCGCGCCCCCTAAATTCCAGTTAGAAGGTGTTTGGCGTCCGAACATCATTTGTAGGTGAGCCTATACCATTGTAAGAAGCGACTATACCACCCGTTGCGGCATCAGAGGGGTGATGAAAGCGATTCTGAAAATCCTCTTGATCAAGGGTGGAGGAAATCACGCCGGAATCATAGCCGAAAAGAAAGGATCCCAGAGTTGCGAAGACGCAGCAAAGGGTGACAAGATAGTAAGCCATCGGGCAAAGCCTGGACTGGTAAGTGATGTGCTCAGCGTTCGACTGCAGGTGCTATGGTATCTATAGTAAGGACCCCATTCGTGTATTCCACTGCCTTCTTGTATATTTCCATAGGTGATTTCCAACGGCTGATGAAGTTCTTGATAATGGGGAAAGGTACTTTTTTTTTGACGTTCCGTATTGGTGGCGATGTCAGAAAGGAGGAAGAATGCCAAGGCAATGCATCAGTCAATGCCACTGCTAGTTAAATAGGAGCAGTCGAGTTGATTGAGAGCGGAACAACACCCTCATTCCCAATGGTGAACATGGGGGAAGCAGTAGAAGAGGATTGAAATGTGTTTGGTATTATCCTGGGTGAAGATGTATGGAATACTTCAAGGTATGTACAGGAGGTCCAAACATCCTGAGGATTTGAAATCCGCCGTAACAAAAGGATAAGGTTAGTTAGCTTTCTGAGGTAATGTAATTCTCGCCTGACAGAAGTGGAAAGCAACCGGGACTGCCTGAGGCGCCATGGCATTCATTACCCTAGCATTTCTTCAGCCTTACCTAAAAATTGGAATTTGGAACAAGTTTCTCACTGACGTATAGAAAGGCTTTCCGAGACCTCCAAAGCCGGCTCCGGCGCTAGTCCCGAAAGGGCGGGGACTGGCAGGGCAAAGGATTCGAAAGGATCGAATCGCCGTCAGCCGCTATCAGATCGCCGAGGCCAAGTTTTTTCTACTGTTCCACTAGTTGATGGGGTTTGGTCGGCTCAGACCCCGACAATTACCTCAATCCCGCTAATGAGTGATTATTTCGTCCCTCCCTCACACTGGTTGCTGTTTTCTTTCTCACGCGGTCCTTGACTCCTTTGCATATTTTTCCTTCCGTGCTGCTTTCTAGACACGTTCTGGTCGCTTCCGCCAGTGGATCTCCTGGTCTTGGAAACTTGACTTCTCTCGTCACTAAGTTTGTTGTGTTCCTTTTGCTCTTCCTGAGCTCATTTTCTCCACATTTTCCAGCCTAACTTTTTCCTCTTTCAATTTACCAAGACAGTCCCCAATTAAAATCGGACTACCGTTTAGGTAAAGCAAGGTTTCTAAAACAAAAAAAGAAATAAGGAAGAACAAAAACCTTCCAGAACTTAAAGCGACAGCTATTATCAATTTGATCGCGACGACCCCGCTGCTCCCTGGTCTTGGTACTTTTCTGAGTCTGGTACAAGGTCATCATTGTGAACCTCCGCGGACATTATTTGACTCATCCCAGAACGCAATTATTAATTTTCACAGATCTCCTATAACTTCAGCACAGCCGCTGTCGGATAATTATTTTCAAGGAAAAGGAATACACAACCACAGAAGCACCAAAAAAAAAAAAAAAGAAAAGAAAAAAGAAAAGAGCGTTTTTCTAGCCCATTGATTGGATCCCACTTGCGATCCGTCGGAAAAACGAATCGCACCGTCGTCATTCCCTCCTACTGCTCGATGAACCTGTGAGAAACGTCAATTCCACCCTCGTGGACGATAACGGTCGGATCGCCACGCGGGCATTGCTCCTTGCTGATCAAATTAGTCTCGCGCTTCTTTCGTTCTCTCGGGACGCCCAGAACATTTTCCTGATTCCACAAACGCTATTCAATCGGAGCTCTCTCCCTTGCATGCTTCAGCGCCGACCGCCTTAATCGATCCCCGACCCCTGGACTGAATAATCGCGCGCGCCATGGGTACTCCGTCCAGCGCTTTCCATACCGCGTCGGCGGATAATGCGACGGACGATGATCCATCGGGCCCTTCTGACTCGGTATTCTACCATGATGATGCAGACCCCTCTTCTCTACAGTCATCGCACGACCCAGATGGCTCAAAGCCAGCCAAAGACTCCATCCCCATGCAGAAGAGGCGCCGTGTAACCCGAGCTTGCGACGAATGTCGGCGAAAAAAGATCAAATGTGATGGGAAACAACCATGTACTCATTGTACCGTATACAGTTATGGTCAGTAATTCCCCTTCATGTTCTCTCCAATCCTTGTCTAGTTGGCACGTTACTTACTCCCCGTCCGTAGAATGTACCTATGACCAACCGTCGAATCGTCGCCGTAATCCGGCCCCTCAGTATGTGGAAGCCCTCGAAGCCCGTCTACACAAGGCCGAGGCTCTCCTCCGAGTCGTTCTTCCCGACATCAATCTGGACGATCCCCGGTTCGATGAGCATGCTACCGAACAAATGCTAGCCGCCGTCAAGCGCGAGAAACATCAGCCACAGCAACCGCCCGTGACCACCAACGGCTCGAATCCCTCGACCGTTGCGACGGGCCCAGCGGATGCTCCATCAGATAACTGTTGCGGTGAAGAATCTCTACTCGAATCGATGGTGGATAATTCCGGCTATCTGGACCTGGACGATCAGGGTCACTGGGATTATCATGGGCACACCTCCGGCATCACATTCCTCCGACGACTTCGAAAGCAATTGGGTGCCGTTGACATCTCAGCGCCGGCCTTGCGGTCGCGACCCATCTCACAGATGTTGGACAGTCCCAAGTCGGCATCGGAGTCCCCGCAGGATGCATCGCTGCCCCCCACTCATGACCTGCCGTCACGCGGTGTGGCACGACGTCTGTGTCACAATGCCTTGGAAGATGGCTGTTCTCTGATGCGATTTGTTCACGAACCTTCCTTTTACGCCATGCTAGATCGAATTTACGATACCCTGCCTGAACAGTATACCAACGAGGAGCATGCTTTTCTACCACTCCTCTACATTGTGATGGCTGTCGGTTGTTTGTTCTCGGATGACGGGACTGGTACCCTGGATCTCTCTGGTTATGAAAGCGCCATCGGCCAAGGGTATGTCTATCCTTGGCGCTAAAGTTATATATTCGCTAACTCCAGCCAGGTTTCAATACTTCAAAGCCGGGCGGCAGCTCTTAGAGATCACTGACTGCCGCGACCTGACCTCTCTTCAGACAATTTGCTTCATGGTATTGTTCTTGCAATCATCTGCCAAGCTGAGCACCTGTTATTCATATGTCGGCATTGCCCTTCGCTCTGCCCTACGCCTGGGCCTGCACCGCTCGGTATCAGCCAACTTTAACCCCCTCGAACAAGAGCTGCGGAAACGTATCTTTTGGGTTATTCGGAAGATGGACGTCTATGTCAGCACGCTTTTGGGGCTACCCCAGATGCTAAGTGATGATGACATCGACCAGGAATACCCAATGTCGATCGACGGCGAGTTCATCACTTCAGATGGCATCCTGCCCACACCAACGGATTATACGCCACTCATGGCAGGTGCCAATGCGCACACACGACTTTCAAGCATTATGCTGAAAGTGGTGAAATATATCTATCCGGTTAAAAACGCCCAGCACCGATCCAAGTCAGATCAACGGTATGTTGTAAGTCATTCCAAGATCCGGGAGATTGAGCGGGATCTTCAGGCTTGGATGGAGGAACTACCGGCGGCTTTGCGACCGGGGACCGAAGTGTCCCCTCAACTCGAGAGGTATATTGGATTCTCTCTACCCCTTTGTGGGACCAAAACTAACTTGTTGTAGGGTACGGCAGTTGCTGCGCATCAGCTATGCCCATGTGCAAGTGGTCATGTACCGCCCTTTCTTGCACTATGTCTCGAGTGGCTCTCAAGCCCGGGGCGTCGATCGGCGATCCTACGCCTGTGCTGCTGCATGCGTTAGCGTTTCCCGGAATATCGTCCATATAACCACTGGTATGCATAAGAGAGGTCTGCTTAATGGGTCCTACTGGTTTACCATGTATACCACCTACTTTGCTATCCTATCCTTGCTGTTCTTTGTGCTCGAAAATCCCGACTCTCCCACAGCCAAAGACGGCGTGTTGAAGGATGCCATGGAAGGCAAGAACACTTTGGCAGGCCTGGCAAAGAAGAGCTTGGCGGCGGATCGGTGCTCCCAAAGCCTCATTTGCCTTTTCAAGAGTCTTCCGGAATTATTAAAGAACCGTCAGAGCAAGGTCAACCCGGTGAATCTAAAGCGCCCTGCCCCGTCTAGTAGCAGCAAACTAGGTAATGCTAAAAGTCCTACGGCCCCACCCGCGATGCCTCCTCCGCAGAGAGCGAGCACATTCCCTATTCAATTATTGAACAGGTCAACCAAAGAGGCCAGTAATATGCCCAAAAGCCTAGACGACAACCCTCCCCGCCATAGCCGATCAAATTCTCGTCCAGCGAACACTCCACCCCCCTGGTTTTCATCCACGCCCGAACCGCCATTGGAAACCATATCAACCCCGTCCGAGACACAGGCAACCGAGTCCATCGCTGCCTCATCCAACACATCTCCCCTGCCAATGTCCGTGACCACGCAGGACATGCCGACGAGTCCATTTGTCACCCAGCAGCTCACAAATCCAACCAACCTTCCTGATCTGATGCCCATCATGTTTCCCTCTGATGATCCTTTTGCCTACCCGACCCAGCCGATGTCTACCTTGGAGAATGACCATTTCCGACAGGACGGTGGAGCCATGCAATTCGGGCGGGATCTCGCGACACAGCGATCGGCACCGTCTTCGACTGATCCCACGAACGCTATCGGGGTTTCTACACCGACTCTAGATGGTCTAGGCAACTTTCCCTTGTTTTCCAACAACAACACCCCAACACTCATGAATGCTGCTCTCCCTATGCGGTTAGCAAACCCTTCTTCTGTGAGCCAGTCGCGGTTACAGTCGCCTGTTTCACACGCATCCACCCCGGCGAGTGGGGAGGCAGTCAACAGTCCCGATCTGGTATCTCTCCCGAACAACAACTTCATGTGGCAGGGTTACAACTTTCAGCCTCAAAACTTCCCCACGGAGCAGTCGACGCAGCCGTCGATGCCATCAGGGAATGTGCAGAACTTCGGCATGGGCGTCGAGGACAATTCCATGGGGATGGGCATTGATTTAGGGATCTCGCTGGACGATATCTTTGGGAACCCCGATGCGTGCCGGACCGGCAACGGACTTCCCAGCGACGATTGGATCCAATGGATGAATGTCGGAAATTGATTTGGTATGATGCCTTTTTTTTGCTATTCCACGAAGTTAATGTAACGAGCAATGGAGTACGGATATTGATGCGGCGTTTGCGGGTTTCGTGTAGTTAATGAGTATCATTATCCGTATATAGATGAAATGTTCATGTTGATTTGTACATAACAGGCTCTCGGGGTATAGAAGTGACTATTTAGCAGAAGATCTATATATATTTATCTATATAGTATGATACACGTATAGTACAAGAACTCCACCACCTCTATCCAAGACAACAACCCAATAAAATATATTAGGAAAAAAATGAAAAGAAAAAGAAAAAGAAGAAGAGCATCAGACCGTCTTCCTTCTCGGCGACTGATACCAACTCCAAATATTCAACCCAACCTTCGTTCCCTCCGTCACCGGAAATGCCGCATGCCACGTCTCCAAATACCCACTTCCATCCGGCCTCAAATTCTCCCAAAAGATCGCATTCCCCTTCAACGGCCGAAACGTAACCCCTTCCGCCTCACTCTCACACTCCATAAATCGACACCACTTCTCATCCCTCGGCCTCTTGAACCGGGGAAAGTTCGTCCCACCGCCGGTACACTCGTCCCCGAGATACACCATGAACGTACTGGCGCGGTCGCCGCCACGCGCGCTCGAGCCCATCCAGTCATAGTGGTGCCGGTAGTGGCCGGAGGCGTTGTACCGCTGGGCCCACATGCGCTCGATGTACAGATGCGGTTGCCAGCCTTGGAAGGCCTTTGCACGGTTCTCAAGACAACGGACTGTGTTGGTGCGGGCGAGGAGGGCGCGGTCGGAGAGTCGCGTATCGGGGTCAAGTCTTTCTGTTGTGCCGTCGTAGATTATGGAGGGGGTGTAGGTTTCTTGGCTTTCTTGTTGATGGTTGTTAGTAACCTTTTATTTTTTTTGCTTTTCGTTTATCCTAGTCATTGTTGTGCTATGTGTGTGGGTAGGTACGGAATAGATGGATTGCGCTTGCGCAATGGGGTTGGTTGAACTCACCCGAGTTCAACGAGGTGGTCGGCTTCCTCGGAACTGAGGAAATCCTCGATATAAATTACCAATGGGTCGCGACGGAGGAGATGGACCCGGTAATTGTCCGGGGGACAGGTAGGCTCAATGCCATCGTCTAGACTGAAGAAGGTGTCATTTAGGATTGGGCCTTGGTGGTCGAAGGCGAGGTCTTCTTCGGAGGGGGAAAAGAGTTGGCGGAGGGCCGGGGCAATAAGAAAGATGTAGATTGGGATGAGGTAGAAGAGGGAGCCGAGAATTGTTGAGAGTTTTAGCATGCTTTCCTGGTTAGAGAGATATATGTACTATGTATACACATGGAGAGGGAAAAGATGTTGTTTTAGGAGATCTGGGAAGGGTTTAGTTAGTTGATCGATATACTTATTCAGCAGAAGCCCAGAATGCGAGCCCGGCTGATCGCGGAATTGCTTGTTTGGTTTTAGCGTGTGAGAGTGGGACGTCGTACTAGACCGGATGAGGCAAGTATCTTCTATCGCTGATCAACTACTTTCTGTACGCAAGTCCTTAATACCCCTCCCGACATCATTGTGGTTGGCTTGGGGATCATGATAGCATGTAACAGTATCTCCTTGGGGCAGCCGACTAGAACTAAGGTCATATACTGAGGTATCCCAGTAGATCTGTATTGATAGTTTGGCTTACATATTTTGGCCTCGTCCATGATGCCTTCCCCAAAAGTAATAGGGTATATTATAGATTAGACAGCTTTACTCTATAGTATACACTTTAGAGACCGTATAGAGATTGGCATATCAGAAGAATTCAGGAGCGAGCGGCGCGGTTAGTATATGTTCAATGAGTGCCCACAGAAGAATGATATATTGCTCTTATAGAAGCAAGGTAGCTGTATGGGGTAATCGGGTAAGAATTGTAGAAAAACAATTCAAATTATACTTTGTTTATACAGAAATCATGAATAGCAACGCTTCATGTTACTGTGATGATATGATTCCATCGTTTTTCTGTAGAATGATTGGCTTACGAACCTGCCAGATCTCTATCAACTCTGCCGACAAACCTGTCCAACTGCCAGTATTGTCGATTGAACACCGTAATTAGAAAACTATAAACTCAGTGGTATAGAAAGAGCAAGGTATCTGGCACACTCATTCATCTCCATAGAGGTCTCCATCCATCTTCGGCGCCTAAAATGCACCCAACATGGATAGGCATCCCCATTCTCAATCTCAGGCACCAACTGAGACAGTCAGAACAAGATCTTTGGAAGATCACGTTAAAGCAACGGCAAACTGGTCTCCTGATATCACCGTCGAACTATATCCTGTCAAGCTCAGGATGTGATTGGGACTTCGTTTACATCGAGAGCGTCATAGCAGTATCAAAATAAGCGCCACTAAACCCTATTGTCCACAAATAACAACTTTGTTGCTGTTTTCCCCACTCAATATCTGAGGTATTAAAGTGAGAGTTGTCTAAGTTGTATTTCCTTCCAGTTTTAACCAGCCGTATTTCATCTTTTTACTTGGTTTGTTTGTGTTCCTTTCATCTCGAGGCAGCGCCTCCCCCTCCACGACAGCTCACCACAGACCAAAGAACTGAAGACTAACTACCACAGAGCCCGAGATCACATTTCAAATCACAATGCCGACTCCGACGGCCGATCCAGAATTTCTCCTTCCCGATCCTACAGTTCAACAGCGGCGGCTGCAAAATACGACTCAAAACCAGACTGCAGCCTCGAGATTGCAGGATGCCTCTCGCTCGGCCGGGGAATCCCGAAAAGAGGACCTGACTTCGGGGATGACGCTACAGGAGTTCCTTCAGACTACAATGGATAAAGATGGAAATCCTGTGCCGGACCCAAATGCTTTCACGGATGGCGCCAAGATGCAGAAAGGCAGTCGAGCGCTGGACGAGGCGGATCTGGTCGATGCCGCTTGGAGTGCTTTTGATTAAGGTGGAGTTTTTGGCATATATCACTACGATGGTTTAAAAGCGTGTCATGATGAAGCATCCAATCTTTGTACATCATCGTTATGATCCGTTACGCTCATTAGAATGATCGGTTTCAATGTTACTTCCTTCTCTCTCGTCTCGTGTCTGGTAGTCTATTATGAGTTAAGGCTGCAACACTGTTAGTTTAAATAGTGTATATCAGGATGTCCTGGCCAAGAATAATGTCTTTGCATACTCTTCACCTTACACCAAAAACCCTAGAGATCACCGGAATAGGTAGTCCAGGGGCGCAAAAGCGAGAGGGCCTTCAGGGTCAAGGCATTGTCCTTGGGACAGTAGCAAACAAACGTAGGCGAGACCAACCCCACAGCTCGATCGTCACAGATGTGACATCAATTGTGGAGTAGCCCCTCTTCCTCTGGTTTCACTGGTCGCTACAATAATTCCGACAACCCTAACACGACTTTGAGATTGAGTGGATCGGCCCATGTCAGCTTTGCGTACCGATGATATAAACGCGCCTTCCGCACGCCACAAGCGTTCTGCTGGAAGTTGAGAAATTAATATCACGTGGAATAGTTGACACTGAGGTTCCGCTTCATGAAAGCATCCGATACTGTGTATCTCGGCGGGTGTGGTTTCGATGCCCTAATTAGCATTATGATGTACTGGGTTCGTCTCCCACCTATTAAAGATGGTAATATGACCATCCCGTCCATATTGGACCAGACCATGCCATTCGTTTCATACACTACAAAGTAGAATTGGTTATATAATGCGTCTCTGCGGGCTTACCGATCGGCCGATTCTCGGACTGCCTCGAGCTTCCATGTTGATGACGTCAAGTCTAGAATTCGAGAGACTCTGAAGATTGCTAACAGAGAAATAGTTCATATACACAAATAGCCCCGAGCTCTATTCGTAGTCATCCAACTGTTTCTGATACTCACTACTATCCTTGATAAACACATATACGCCTATGTCAGCCAGACATGCCAGACAACGTAAAAGTAGTCGTAGTCGGTGACGAGGGCGTGGGCAAATCAGCACTCATTCTACGAGTAAGTAAAGTACCAATCCATCGAACCCCCAAAAGCCAACTTACCAGTAACCAACACGCTCAAGCTCTGCTTCGACCATTTTTCCAACACACATGAAGCCACAGCGGACGATAGTATCCGCAAATCCACCGTAGTCGACGGTAAAGAGTGCGAACTCGATATCATAGACACCGCCGGTCGAGAGCAGTACGCCACGCTAATCGAGGAATGGATTCGACAGGGCGAAGTCTTCGTTTTGGTTTTCGATGTCGCATCCCAGGAATCGTTCACTCATGTTCGAAAATACTACGATCAGGTCCGAAAGATCAAGGAGGTTGTAGATGACCACTCGATAAACCCACCTGCTACGTATCCAGGCCCGCCGTATTTTGCGCCCTTGATCTTAGTCGGGAATAAGAGTGACCTGCAACATGAGCGAACTGTGTCGGAATCCGAGGGCATGGGGCTCGCTAAAGAGTTGTGCGGCGAGTATGTTGAGGCTTCTGCTAGGGATAATGTTAATGTTGAGGCGGCGTTCAATCAGGCAGTTCGAAAGATTCGGGCGCGTCGATATGAGGCTGATCATTCGCTTTTCTCGCACGCGGATGGGGCTGCAACGACGACGAAGCGGTATAGGCCGTTTCATCGGAGGCATCCTAGTGGCTGTCATTGTGTTATCCTATGATGATGGGGGTGGGTATCATTTTTAGATATCATTAAAGATTCATGCGTTTTGAGGTTGGTGTACTCTGAGTTCTAGATGGAAATTCCCCCAGCATCAGGTATATGTGCTGGCCAAATCCCTGGGATATGGAATCTTTACGTGTCATGTCCACTTTTTCCTTTTACGTATTTGTATGATATTATGATCCCTTACTATCAAGATAGTATAGACGAACGAACAGATACCGAGAGGATGATGTTAGATACCGTTCATTGTCTACTAGCTAATATTATTATATATATATATCTGTTTAGGCTTGTTCACGAGTTGGCGGATACGACGAATATAGCATAAGTGCTTAAGAGTTGGAGTCTATATAAAAGGTATGCGAATTATATATCTTAGGAGATACAACCTATTGGTCGATATTCTTGTCTCCCGTCAAATCAACCCAACATAAAGCAGCAATCAACACCCCCCGAAACAGCATGAAACGCGCTCGAACAGGGTGTAAAAGTTTCTATAAGGAAAGTGTACTACGTAGTACTCCTACATTGTGTATGGAGTAAAAGTGCGGGGAAAAGGCTCGTAAGTTCTCGTATACGAAGTGCAAGCGGAGGACATCTATGGATGGTGTATAATATATTGAGAACTAATGCACGTACTAAAATATTATAACGTTTAGACTAATAAGGACTGGCCGAGAGCCACTAGATATTTAATTGGCTAGATTTGAAAGTAAAACGGCGCTGCTAATCGGGATATTAGTCCCCAGTGTAATGTTACTCCACTGCTTAAATATATAGTATTTTCCTTTTATTTTTTTCTATGTTTACGCCTTGAATTGCTGTTTTTTTTTATCTTTATTTTTATGTATTTTTCTACGCTAGCCAGAAAGTCCGTAGGAGTGGAACGGACCTGACAGAAGCGAAGTAGATAGCATAGTATCTTTACTAGGACCGAAACTGAGTGACGAATTCGGTATAGAAGGTTTCCTACTTAAGTAACTTGGTCATTTCATGCGAGAAAAATCCCTCAAGAACAGCCTTATGTGTTTTACTGCGGTGAAGACTGTTCGTCCATTCCGTTTGCCCAGCAAGAATTGCAAGCTAGTAGGGATTTCGGTCGCTAAGCTATTGTAGTACACTAAGATCGGTGGAATCGGCCTGTATTAGGATAAGTATCGAGTATGGACTGCCGTTGACGGCGCCTTCTACCTGAGTCTTAGTTAGTAAAAGGTTAGTCACTCGGTGTTGCAAAATTTGTGCTGTATGTATTTATGTACTACTATGGGCCAACGGTACTGTACAATAGGTCGATACGTGTATTTCACACAGATTTTGGTAACGATGTATGTACCCCTGTTCCAGTCTCGAAATGGAATGGACAGGGAGGCATTCCGAAGGTTAGTTTTGATAGACAACCAAAGATTATGAGATGAGAGGTTTCAACTCAGTCTGTATCTCGGTGAACGAGGTGACTGCCATACCGTTTCGGGGAGATAGCTTGAGGAAAAAAAGTGGACTCAAGGACTAGATAAGGATGGGGACATTCGGAGGATGCACCTGTGTTGGAAAGCCCATCTGAATTGATAACCGTTCCTCTTCCAGACGCACGTGGGTAGTACCCCAACTCATCCTGGATCGAATTCCGTACCTCAACCTCTGAATTGGAATCTCTTGGCAAACGCTCTTTCAATAGACAACCACTTGACAAAGATGAATGGTGTGCTTATGCAACTTTATGGACGAGAAAGAGGTTGTTGGTGGGCGTCGAACTATTGGCTAGCCCTGTTCTTTGTTTGATTTCCTTTCCCCCTTCTTGTTTCTTCGGCTCGTAAAAGGTCGCGTTCAGTCCCCTTTCCATACAGTTGGACCTCCCCTGGGATAAAGTTTAGCAGCCGTTCAAGAACCTCAAAATGCCACAAAGCCAAGGCAGCAAGATTATTAAGTCTCGCGCCAAGTATGACAGTCTCGATTCATCATCTTGGCCACTCCCAAGACTTTCACGGAGCGGGAGACCAAGACAGGGAGGTGCCAAGAGAGTATCCGTGGCTACCACTGAAGACCAGGACTTCTGAAAAAGCACTCTTGGCCCGGTTATGTTCGAAAATGAGGTAATTTAGAAATCGGCTCCAGGCTCGTTGCCGGTTCCTTTGAGAAGGCCAATCGTGGTTTGAATTTCAGGTAACCGCTCGTGATCTCGTTTAAATTTCCCCGAGGACTGACCCAATCAGGTTGGCGAGACCTCCATCTTTCCAGGGTCTGATTGGGGCTAACCCAGCACTTTCCATTCATGTGTAAGCGGGGCCCGAGGGTCGCAGGTCTCCGGTAATGATGTTGTATGGTACGTTTCAGGTCGGCTACCGATTGAAGTCCCCTTGGTGACATGTGGACACCATATTGGGGAATAATATTGAGTTAGTACGGTGCGTTGGATGTATCATCCTGAGAAAGGAATTCATCATGCTAGGTTTTATTTTATTTTCTCTTTTCCCCCCTTGCTTTACCAATTGTTCTGCGAAAGAATAGAACAAGGAAAAAAAGTGGTGGCCTAATTTTCCTGCACGTGCGGTATCGTACCAGACTAATACGGGATGTAAGGAGCGCCACAGCCCCGCATCATTCTTGGCCCGGTCTTGTCGTCTTGTCCCTGTCCTCCGCCGGGCTGTGCAAGCGGTCTTTTCTGGGCAAGGCTCGGCTCCGGATGTCCGCACAGGACAAGAACCCAAGCCTTCCCCCTCTTGCTTCCAAGACTTCCTCTCTTCTTATCTCTCCCCATATTTCCCTCCCCCTGACTTGTCCTGTCTGTCTTTTTCCCAATCTTCCCTTCACTCCCCTTCTTTTATCATATCACCTGGTGTTTTCACAACTGTTTCTATATTCGGTAACATACGCGTGTTGCATTGGTAGTTGTTGTCATTGCCAACTCATCGCGTCTTACCTTCTCTCCCCATCCCTGATCTTCCTTATTAGCCAGAAGTCCCTTAGCTTGGACATCTTTGGTGGACTATCGAGGGAAATCTCACTTGGTCTGACTTGTATTGAGTCCTTTCACGACGACTTCCGCTCCCAAGAAAGGGACAAGAAATTGTCTTGGCAATGTCGGAACCCCAAGACACCACTTCCCCTTCGACTGCGGCTGCTCCTATTGCCGCGTCGACTACACAGGAGCAACCCCAAACCCAGTCGCCGCCTCAAGTCTCCGCTACCACGACATCCTCGGTGACGGCAACCGCAGCCGCAGCGACCGCAGCTGTAGCATCTCCCCCTGTTAATGGTGCTTCGCGCCCGGCCGAAGAGTTGTCTTGTCTTTGGCAAGGATGTGCTGAGAAGTGTCCTACCCCAGAATCCCTCTATGTAAGCTCACCGTGGTCCCATATCTCCTGCGCTCATCGTCACCCCACACAGCAGGCATTGTTGCCACTTGTCCTTTCGGCATATCACATAGGAGCCCCTCGAGCGTTCGCTTTCTGAATGTAGCTGATCATTTTACAGGAGCATGTCTGCGAACGCCATGTAGGTCGCAAGAGCACAAATAACCTCAACTTGACCTGCCAATGGGGCAGTTGCCGAACTACCACCGTCAAGCGCGACCATATCACCTCGCATATCCGAGTACATGTGCCCTTAAAACCTCACAAGTGTGACTTCTGTGGAAAGGCCTTCAAGCGCCCTCAGGACTTGAAGAAACATGTCAAGACGCATGCAGATGATTCGGTTCTGGTTCGGTCACCTGAACCGGGTTCCCGGAACCCAGATATAATGTTTGGAGGTAACCCAGCAAAAGGTGTGTTCCATGTCTCTAGCTGTATCTGCTGCGTAACTGACCTTATGGAGCTCTAGGCTATGCTACAGCTACGCATTACTTCGAACCCGCCTTGAACCCTGTCCCCAGCCAGGGTTATGCTCACGGAGCGCCTCAGTACTATCAATCTCATCATCCACCTCAACCAGCGAACCCGTCTTACGGTAACGTCTACTATGCGCTAAACCATGGACATGAGGCCGGCCACGCATCATACGAGTCGAAAAAGCGTGGATATGATGCCCTGAACGAGTTCTTCGGTGACCTTAAGCGCCGCCAGTTCGATCCAAACTCTTACGCCGCGGTTGGGCAACGCCTACTTGGTTTACAAAGCCTGTCTCTCCCCATTCTCAGCGGCGGCCCACTCCCTGAATATCAACCCATGCCTGCGCCTGTGGCCGTAGGTGGCGGAGGCTACAGCCCTGGTGGCCATCCTCCCGCTCCCGCCTATCATCTCCCTCCCATGAGTAACGTCCGTACCAAGAACGACCTGATCAACATCGATCAGTTCTTGCAGCAAATGCAGGATACTATCTATGAGAATGACGATAATGTGGCAGCTGCCGGTGTTGCTCAACCGGGTGCCCACTACGTTCATGGCGGCATGAGTTATCGCACCACCCACTCGCCACCCAGTCAGCTGCCTCCAAGCCATGCTACGGCCACCACTTCCGCAGGCCCCATTTTGGCCAATCCTGCGGCCCATTCGCCTACTGGAACACCCGCACTCACACCACCCTCGAGTGCACAATCGTATACCTCTGGTCGGTCACCCATTTCCTTGCCCTCAACAAGCCGGGTATCTCCCCCTCATCATGAAGGCGGCTCAAGCATGTACCCTCGCCTGCCATCAGCTACTATGCCTGACAGCATGACCGCTGGCTACCCGACCACATCAAGCGCAGCTCCTCCATCCACCCTTGGTGGTATCTTTGACCATGATGATCGTCGCCGATATACTGGTGGCACCTTGCAACGCGCAAGACCAGAGGAGCGTCATCTACCTGAGCCGATGGATCTGTCTCATGATAACAAGGACGACGGAGAGCGGACACCACCTGCCAAGCCGCGTCAAGCACCCTCATCACCCGGTCGCATCTCCGCTAGCTTGATTGACCCTGCTCTTTCGGGTTCGGCAAACGAAGCAGAGACAATGCGGACGGCCCAAGCCGCGACTGAGGTCGCTGAGCGGTCAGATGTGCAGTGGGTTGAAAAAGTCCGCCTTATCGAGTACCTGCGCAATTACATTGCATCTCGTCTCGAGCGGGGTGAATATGCTGGCGATCCAGGCATGACTCGTGAGTCGCGCACACCGGAGGCTGGACCTGATGGCCACATGGAAGGTGTGGAGAGTGAGCCCGTTTCTCATCATGCCAAGTCTGAGTCTCCGGTGAAACCTGAGGCGGGAGGTGATACGGTGATGTACCCGACACTACGGGGAGTCGATGAGGATGGTGATTCTAAGATGCCTAATTAAGCGATATTCTTCAATTTGCTCTGTTTGCATTCCCCTGGTCTGTTACTCTACTGTTGCGCATCCTTTTCTTTACGGCTCGTTACGAAACCGTTGTGGGAGTTTGTCTTATCTTTCTTTGCCCTGAATTGTGGATCGTGAACTATCGAATACCTACTATTTTTGTAACCGCCGGTCGTGTATTTGTTTTTGTAAGGACGTTTGGTTCGAACATTTCTGTTCTTGTATAGTGGGGAGTTTTCGAATGCAAAGGATAGGAATTGGGTACAATTTATTGTTCATTTTATTTTACTTTTTTCCTAACTCATATTTTCCTCCCCAGACTGGGGCATTTATTTCTTAAAGTTTGGTCGACCTGCGAGGAAGAGATGAAGAATGAGGGTGACTTAGACTATGATTGGTCAGGCTGCGCAGGAAGCCTTTGGTTCCAGCCCGATGCATGAAATAAATACTAGGGAAAAGTAAATGCAACCGTTTGCAACCAAACCATGTTTATTTGGTGACAACAGACTACATTTGGTTATAATGCCCTTTGTTCTGAGATAGACATATAGGGGGTGGTGGAAGGTAATAATTATGTAGGGAAGGTTCATGATGTTACCGTGCCTTTCTAGAAACATTCAATGAAAATTTATCGAATTAAATTTTCAATAAAAAAAATTTTTTTTTCTGATGCAGATCAAAGACATTCCAGTGGGCAGGCGCTAAACTGTAGACGGGGAGAATGACGCAAACAGAAGCATGGATTCACAGTCCAGGATTGGCGGTTGACCATCACGAGTACCGTTAAAGTGGAATTCGAGAATGCTGAGTTCTGATTGCCCGATCCGGTATTTTCCCTGCTGGTCAAAATTCGGTTCGGTTGGATGCATCACACGAGGAGAGTGGAGGAAGAATTAAGCAGCGTTTGGTTTGCTTGTTGACCCATGATTAACACTTCCCGAGGGCTCCGTATCGCATACTATGTGGGTACAACTCTTCCCTAGAATTGAGTAATTTTACTAAACCAGTAATCGATTGAATAGCTGGGCTTGTCGCAGGGATGGATGCATGAGTAGTAGTAGTAAGATCTTAGGGCTAGGCTGCTCGGGTGATTTAGTAAGGGAGGAAGTATGAACTTCGTAGTACTTTGGACAAGGGAGTATGCTGCTCAAAGGGGGAGAAACATGCGAAGGATCTCTGCAAATCCTGCAACCGGGGGCTCCTCATTTGATTCTTCATGGGATCTTAGGGAATTTTGCCGGGTCTTTGTCTCGCTTTTATTCCCCATAATAGCTCTATTTTCAGGGCCTGCGGTTCTTCTTTTCCTTCAGTCTGGGTCGGTCTCCACTGTCTGTTTACGGCAGCGGGGATCTCATCCATTCGAGGTCCACGAAGGGTAGTATTGGGGATCCCCAGTTACTTTTTATAAATATTCAATATTAAAAGGTTGGGTGAGCCGAGAAATCAACTGGGGAAGATTGTTGAACTCTTTCTCCATTCATTGTTGTGAGACAAAGAGACAGAAAGAGAGGGTGTGTATGTTTGGGTCTGGATCTACTACTGACTGTCATTTCCAGAGGAGACTCTGATAAAGAGTACTAATAAGACTAGACGATCCGTCAACAACCGACCTTTGACTTCCCCACACGGAAGCGGTCACGCCCCAAACACTGGCGCGCGTTATCGTCATCGTTGCTCTTTTCTTTCTTTTCCCACTTTCTTTCAAAGACGTCGTATCTTCTTCGCTTCCAACAACAAGCCCTTTGTCGCTCCACCCCGCTTCAACCCCCCGTGCGACTCCCTGGAAATCTCAACCAGACCACCCTTGATCGTCCTTACACATTATCTCGACAACCGCCAAAAAAAAAAATCCCGTGGCTGAATAATAATAAGCCAGCCACGCCCAGATCGCGTCTTGCGCGGTGGCAAACGATCCTTTGGTTCTTACCCTCTCGAACACCCCGGTTCTAAGTTTTCCTTTGCCCTCTTTGGGTCATCTGTCTGCCGTCCTCGCTTCGCCTTCTTAAAAACCTCTTCCTACGTCAATCGTTTCTGTTTGCTCGCTTGGCGCAGAAATTCGTGAATTATATGGGCCCGTGAATCGCGCACAGAAAGTCAACAACATATCTTAGATCGAATATTAGCGATACAACGGTTTATCTACACCATTCCAAAAACGAAAAAAAAAAGAAACAGAAACAAAAGCAACAGCAGAAATCCATTCCAGGATTCGCAACAGTTCGTTTGATTGAATATGCCACTATCAAACAGGCGCCGCGCGCGGCGCAAGGAAATCCAACTACAAGAGACCTCAGACGCGGAAGCTCCGGACTCCTCACCTACCCGGCCATCGAGTAAGAAGCGCAAGGTGTGTGGTTGCACTGCTTTTACTGGGATATATTCTCTCTGTTGATCGGTGACTAATTATACTGTCTGCAGGTCGAACGGACCTCCCCTCACACTCGTCCCATTAAGACTGGAGAGTCCGCCGACGAGGCTGACCACTCATCCCCAGAACATGAACTATCGGAGAACCAGGACCTTGTGGATATGGTGATATCCTATCTCGATGCCGCCCGCGAAGAAGTGCGCGTGATACGCGACCACTCCAATACGAAGACAGAGAACAAGCAGAGTATTCGTGCCTATGCAAAGATCGCCGGCCGCAACTGGACATACTATGTCAAAACTCTCCATGTCAACATTGGGCGCGAACCGGATCGTGAACAGAAGCTAGATGAGCAGTCAAGCCCTGTGACCATCGCTGCACGGGCACTGCCAGAGGTGAATGTGGATCTGGGGCCCAGCAAGTTCGTATCACGTCTGCATGCCGAGATCTTTTACGACGGCGAGGAGACGGCCTCTTGGCATATTCGTGTCAATGGCCGTAACGGCGTTCGGTTGAACAATGCCATCCTGAAGCGCGGCACTGATGCGACCCTTTCGTGCGGTGATATCATTGAGATTGCCAACACCCAGATGATGTTCGTTACCCCCGGCGATAAAGCCAATATCCATCCCAGTTTCGTCCAACGCGCGCAGCGCCTTGCCAATGGGGAAGAGGATGTCGCTGCGTGGGACGCCTCGCAACATGCCCATCCCCACCCTGTGCCATCGGGTGCCCCAGAGACTTCACGCCCTCCAACCGGCCAACCGTCCTTGGCGCCAGCACCGCATTTCCTCAAGCGCCAAGTAACGCCGCCGCCACGGTCCCCCGACACTGTTGGCGCCCGGACCGCTAAGCAGTCCCCGTTGTATAACCGAGGCATGATGATGGAAAGCACGGAGGAGATTGACTACAGCAAGGACTCGGCCAAGGACCTGAAGCCTCCCTACAGCTATGCCACATTGATCGCACAAGCAATTTTCTCCAGCGAAGAAGAAAAGCTTACCCTCAACAACATCTACAATTGGATCATGGACAAGTATGCATTCTATCGTCACTCTCAGAGCGGATGGCAGGTACGTGATGTCCCACATAGTGATCGTCGGCTCAGTTGCCCTAACCCATGACCAGAATTCGATTCGCCATAACTTATCCCTGAACAAGGCTTTCCAAAAAGTGCCCCGTCGTACTGATGAACCAGGAAAGGGAATGAAGTGGCAGATCGCCCCCGAGTACCGCGAGGAATATTGGAAGAAGCAGCTCCGTAAGGGAACGCAATCGTCGGCACCGTCCTCCCCTGCCACCAGAGATCCAGCCACGCGCGGGGCCAACGGCCTGGAGGCGGTTTTCTCCAGCAAGAAGTCCCCTCCCGTGTCATCCCCCGGGTTTAGTTCTTTCCCCGTAGCTCCGGTTGAGGCATACACGCCGGAACGGGGTTCGCGAGCAAGCCGGAACGGCCCCCAGGATCATCCTCTCCGTCCGCCTGTTCGAGACTACGAGGAGCCGTCCCCCTTGCCTGCGCGCTCAGCCATCAAGAACAGCAGCAATGGCACAAGCCTCCGGTATGGATTATCTGACAATGTCGCTTCTCCGCCAATTTTATCGTCCTCCTATTATGACGAAGGGCCATCGTCCATGATTACACCAGCACCACAACGGCAGCAACCACGTCTGCCCCCGCCTAGTACCGCGCAAATCCCATCCAAGTTTATGCCTATGAGCTCGCCAGCACAGTTTTGGAAGTTTGCAGACATTGGTAGTACACCCGCCCGGCCGGTTCCAGACATGAGCCCGCTTAAGGGTGACCCTGGGGATGGACTGGGCAGCATTCCGAGCAGCAGTCCGCCACCTCCGAATTTGGTCAGCCCTAGTAAGCCAGGTACAGCCAACGGTCTAGGCGCTGGACGATCACTGCCCCCGCGGCGTGAGCATGATTCGGCGGTCCGGTCAGCCGCGAACGGAGCAGGTCGAGATCTTGGAGACGATGGAGACGAAGATGATGGAGGTGGTTTTGATCTTGCGAGGTGAGCTCTTCCCAGTCTATGATTAGTAGCTGTACCCTTGACTGACTCCGTGGTAAGGGGCTTTCAACCCATTGGATCGTACCATCGGCAGTTGAGCAACGCCGCTCGCACCAGCGCTGCAACCTCATAACTATTCGATTTACTTTTGCTTGTCTTTTGATATCCCCGTATGAGTTACATGGCTTCCCTTACGATATTATTGCTAGAGCAGACCCGCATAGAACGGAGTAAACAGAATGAATGGATGGTGTCGTGATGTTTAACCAGGAGGTTCTCTGGTTTTCCCGCTTTTTCTGATGTACTTCACGTGAGCAATGAGATAATGTACCTATAGCTATTAGTATCATTTATACCATATTATATCGTTGATCTTTACTCAATTCCAACAGCATCTCATTCCTGATCAGCCACGGGAACATCCGGCCAAAACCTCTCCTCCAACCACTTCACCTGCCTCCACCACCTTTCACACCGGGCCATCACGTCCCCCTCCTCATTATTCAGTACCCTCGAAGCCAGAGCATCAACCACCTCCGCAATCCCCTCCACAAACTGCCTGAACTCCAGACTCGTCCAATTAGGAATAAACCTCTCCCTCAGCGCCCCGCCATCCAAATCCCTTTTCCCACTCCCACTCTCGCTCACACTCCCCATAACCCGCTTCGCCCCCTCCCAAGACTCCAGATAACACACCTCAGTAGCCCACAAAACAACCAACCCCTCCAACAAACTCACTGCAGGACTCCCCGCCGACATAAACATATCAATATACGCCTGCGTAATCGTCCCCGGCCCGAATGTCTCCTCCCCCTCCGGCACAACCGCCAGATCCAACCCATACTCCCTCGCCACCTCCTCGAAGAAGCCGATCTCACGTTGAATATTCACCAGCGCATCGATGAGCACCGCGACGATCCGTCGCTCGAGCACTGTCTCAGCGTTCTTGGGCGTATGCGGAAGTTGACATTTAGAGAGCAGGAGCCCAATGAATCGGACGTAGGATTGCGCATAGAGCCGGTCCTGCGAAAGCCATTTGGCCAAGGTGGATTTGGGGAGTTGGCCCTTGCCCGCGGCCACGAGGAAAGGATGTGTCGTTGCGCTGTGGTAGGTGGAAGAGTTGTGGGTTTTGAGGTGCGTTGTTAGTCCTCCGGGCATTTTTGGTTTAGTTGTGAGTGTGTGGTGGTGTTGATGTAAGTTTGGGGAGGGTTTGGTGGAGGTTGTTTGGGTTAGTGGGGTTTTCCTGGATAAATAAATATGTATGGTTACGTCAGTTTTTGTTTTAACATTTTCTTCTTAATACTTCACTTTCGGGGTGATTTGTTTGATGTGTCTTGGGATACTGTGTTTGGGGGTGAGGTTTGCATTGCCTTTTCCATATGGGAATTTCTATTCATGATATGACTTGGGGGTATTGATATTACAGGGCGTTGTGGTTCAATCTCCAGAGGTAAACGTTTGTTTGACTGCATTAATTTGTCGAGGAGGACTGACGGGTTCCACTTCTCCCGGATGTGCCTCAGTATACTCCGTACGAAGTACCCATCACCTTTCCCCAGTTTACCATGTTCTGTTCCTTTTTACACTTGTTACATCTGGCATTTCCTAGTTTGTTATAACACTTGGAAAATTACTTACTGTCCATGCCAACAACCTCACGGTGGTTGGAGAGTTCTCGGGTCTCATCGCCAGGTCAAGACCCGTCTCTGCATCGAATCGTTTGTACGTTTCTACTACACAGGTCAACATTAGAATGCCATATTGCTCATTATATGGTAGGAGGTTCAACTCGACCTCTTTATTTTCCCCTGTCGCTTAGGGACAGCTCATACAGCCTCAATTCTTGCGTGAACTAATATTTAAAAGACCTGCGATCTAGAACCTCGGTAGAACAACATCAACAGCAATTAAAGTTTAGTCTTTTCTGAGCTGTCTTCCATCATGCATTCAACTCCTTACAGACTCCGTAGACTACTGCACTACCCCTGAAGATCATCCCCCGAATCATTCTTCGAACTTAAAACTCCAGCATTGGCATCTTCAATTTGACCTGTCAGCAAGTCTTCCCCTCATCGGCTATGTTCCAACATCATGCAGACCATCACCTCCATGGTGTATCGCGCATCGTTTCCCGCGTTGTGTAAATGCCACCCAGTCATGTTAAATTCCTGGAGAATATCTGCCAGTTTGCGCGTGGTCGGCTCGCCGCGAATGATACGGAAGAATTCCGCCGTGTCCACCGTCCCTATAAACCCAGCAGTTCCCTCTGGCTTGCGCTCCATGCGTACTCCTATCTGACGGAGATACTGGATGTCACTGCTTATAGCATGTCCAACAAGGACTAGATGACGCGGTGCACGTGTAGGAGAAGATGAAGATGAGACTTGGAAGGCGGCTTGTATAGTAGAACCTAGATCGTTGGCTGAGACCCATTCACTGACTCCGAAATCGAAGTTACCGGGGCAGCCTGCGACAAAGTGTTGGTTGATGTGGTGAGCGTACTCTTCTACACGCAGATGACGTGACTGGATTTTGGTTCTCCAATGAGCCCCGTCTTCGGCTGGAGACATGCCAACGAGATTCAATGTATCTAGGATGGAAATGCCCACTTCCGTTATCTGCTTGTGATGATACTCATTAGATTCCACGTCAATACTAATGAATACAGGCTCCATCCAGAAGGGGAACGGTGCCGGCTTGTCCATATGTAGGGGCTGGGGCTGGCGGCTCTCAGGCATCGGCTGCAGGGCTTTCTTTGCCTCCCAGGCCGTGTCATCAATCAGGTCATCTGCTTCACTGGAGCGGAGACCCAAGTAACTCTGTACTCGTCGGAGATCCTCAACTAGGCGTCGTTGACTTTGCATGCGCTGTTGCTGCTTGGCCTTAGAAAGCTTCTTTTTGTTTCTGGTTGTTTCCCATGCGGTCTCTACCATTTGCTCAAACGCAATGAACTGCTCGTCCATTTCAGGCGAAGGACGAGGCGCCTCCGATGAGGCAGGAATTTGCGATTCGAGGTGGTCTTTGGTTTCCCGACATGTGCTCCTGCCTATGAATATGGGCTGCGGATAGCCTTCCTTATGAAACGGAAGAACCAGTCCTTCATCTGATAGTGAAAAGTTGTATTGTAGAGCACGGTTAATCTCCTGGAAAAAGGCTCGGACCTGGGCAGTGGGTACGAGAATCAGATTACGAGGGCCTGTAAGAGGCGGAAGCTTGATGTAATACCTGCATTGTTAGAGGGACACTGCACTTGGAAGACATTCAACACTCACAGATCCCAACATCGGTTCCAGAACTTGCCTCCATCGAAGAATTCGCTGGCCAGTTTCTGTGATAGTGGGCCTTTAACGTACTTGTAGGCGTACCGGGAGATTGTCACTAAAGGAGAGAAAGTCCCGTCATGAGGCACATTAAAGACTTCTAGGGAAGATGAGGGAATAGTAGCGACCGAAATTGCCTGCGTAGAAGATCCAGAGATTGGAATTACGCTTTCGGGACCCTTGTCTCTCGCATTCTCTTTCTGCTCATCGCCGGTAGCTGACTCGGAGGGTCCGAGACTTTGTACCGCCCTTAAAAGGATAGGGTTCGAGGGCTCCCGGTCAGAGTTTACACTGTCGTTAATAGGAGCGGACTCGGGGTCGGACTGAATCTCAGGCACAGTCCGGAGTTGAGTATCGAGTCTCAGCAAGGCTTCGTCCGCCCCAAACAGCAAAGTAAGGCGTGCTGCTCTATCCATCGTTTTCTATACGTTTGAGAGAGCTCAGATCAAACAAATAATGAGGATGAGATGAAAGAAGAAACAAATCGAGGTGTGTAACAGAAAAGGAGAAGGTCGGTTTGCCTATAAAGCAAACCAGAAGTGAGACAACTACATGACTCTGGTATTGACAATTCACCCCATAACGTAGCTCATAATAAATAGATCAGTATTTTACTGAAGGCATGGTATATTTTTCACCTACAATCTTGTGGTTGGGCCGGTATACTCCAAGCTGCACTGTGTAGACTATAGTGAAGAGATAGATTCAATAGAATCATTCACCAGCGACTGCCCTTACAGGAACACCTCGGAGATAGAAAAAGTCTCGAGTGCAGCTCATACTACTAATGTTAAAATTATCATTATTAAAATTATTTTTTTTTCTTTTTGATTTTTGTACTGGAAGTGTGTATAGCAACAAAAGGATACTTGTATCTCTGATCTGTAGGTATAGATCCATATCACACTAGTCTGAAATAGGAATGGATCACGTGTCGGAGTCAACCGAAGGCGCAGGACCAATCGCAGTGGATGGGGAACTCTAACCAGACCTGCCACGGAACTACTACTTGCTCCCATCCACCTTTCCCTTCATCATTTCATCTCCTTTTCATTCACGGTGCTAGACTACAGAACCGGACCCGGTCGGTCTCTCTCACGTGGACAGTCCATGCGATTGGATTGAACTCCCCTCGATGGCCTCGCCGTCACATATGGTGCCGTCATAAACAATAACATTCCAGCCGCGCTCCACACCCTCTGACTCCAGCTCCTCCGCGCCTTCGCTACTGCCCACGATGGCAGATTACGACGACGATGATGCTGGTGGAGTCATCCTGGACGGGCCCTTTGATCCTGATGCCCAAGCTACTGTTACCGACTTCATCGATTATACCGAATACCTCCCTGCTGATATCATTCGTTCCCTTACTCTCATCCGCGGCTTAGACGAGCGCTATCTAGAAGCCACTCAAGGCGTGCATGAACTCACCAAAACCTATGGGCAGCTCCCCGAATTACCTCCAGATGGACGTCCTGATGCGCGCAATTTGCGCAAAGATATCTCCTCCCAACTCGACCGCGCAATCAATGCCCGCGAGTCCTCTTACGCGGAAGCCTGTCGTTTATACGATGTTGTCGATCGCCACTTCAATCGCTTAGACTGTATCAAGCAGAAGCTTGAGGCACTTCCAAAACCCCCGCCCGCCGAAACCGCTGCGTCGCAGACTGTTCCCGTCACCAAGCGTGGTCGACCAACGAAGAAAGGTGATGATGTGGTAGCGCCCACAACGCGCATCACGCTTCGCCTGGATAGCCATGATCATACGAAATCTGCATCAACTCTAAAATCGAGAACGCGACGATCGGTACTCTCAGCGGAGCACCTTGCCGGTCTGCACCCCGACTCGCCGATCGCCAGTACCGAGCATTCGGATGTGGAGGAGCCCAAGGCTGCACCGTCAGAGCCACCCACTGATTCCACAGTCGCTCAAGGACGGAAAGAGAAACAAGGCCGACGATCGCGGACCTCACTGGGCACTCATACACATAGCGGCGTGGCAAATATCTCTACGAGTAATGCCCTGGCGATGCTCAAGCCTCCCCCTGAAGACGCAAAGCCGGGTAGCGAGGACATGCCGTGGTTGCGTCTGACAGAGTGGGAGATGACCAAGCTGCGTAAGAAGATGAAGAAAAATGCCGTGTGGCAGCCGAGTGAGGTGATGATACACCGCGAACTAGCCCTTCGAGGTCGGGGATGGGAGGCTTATAGAGCCGCGAAAGCGCAGGCTGAGGCAAATGGGACCGAGTTCATCGACTGCGATGATATCATGAACAACTATATCCCGGGAAAATTGACCAAGCGGAGTGAAGCAACCAAAGATACGGAAGGCACATTCGAGACAAAGTTGAGTAACCGAGGTATGAAACTGAACGAGGCGAAGAAACTCAAGCGTGAAAATCAAGCACGCGAGCAAGCGGCTGCCGCTGCAGCAGAGGCAGAGTTGGCCGCCAAACGCCAGGGACAGGCCGCCTCTCCTATTAAGGCCCCAGCCCCCAACAGCGATCAGACGCAGGTCGGCAAACCAAGCAGAGCAGCGAAGAAAAGAAAGCCCGATGAGAGTCCGGCCATGGATGCTACTACCGCCCCTTTGGCAGGTGCTGAAACACGACCTGCGCTGCGAAGTCCGTCGAAACGCCGTAAGACAAGCGACACACCGATGGAATCGAGTGTCAGTGTCCCAAGTGCTTCAACTACCACACCGTCAGCTAACATACCTACGCCCGTGGCTGAAGTGACTGAAACGAAGCCCACCCCTCCTCCCGCCTCTCCCGTCGGATCTAAGCGCTCGGTTCCACTGCCCGGAGCTGCGGTCGCCCCACCTATTCTAGAGGGTACTACTACAACGCCTCCCGTAACCCGACCCCCTTCCAGGCGTCGCTCCGCTGCTGCGTCGGCCGAACCAGCTCCTTCTATCGGACTTTTCACGGCAGGAAGAGAGCTTCGGCGAAAGAGTGCTACCCCTGCACGCAAGACCCCAGTTCCAGATGTTTCTCGAGCAGCTAGCTTGAGTGCGCCTCGTCGCAGGAAGCGGCCCGCTCCAGGCCCCGTATCATCAGGACAAGACGGTGGTGCCGCGGTAAGCTACGGCCGCCGCAAGGCGAAACCCGGAAAGAAACGGTTTCGCGAGCACGGACCGAAGGACGGCGACATCCGCATTGATGAAGATGGTGTCTTAGAGGAGATCGACCCTAATGAGCCTCGCTACTGCCTTTGTGGAGACGTAAGCTTCGGCACGATGATCTGTTGCGAGAACACTGATGTACGTAACTTGCCCTAGGACATCCAAATACCTGAAACTAACTAATATTTGTAGTGCGACAGGGAATGGTTCCACCTTGACTGCGTCGGACTCTCCGAAGTTCCCAGTCGAACTGCTAAATGGTACTGCCCGGAGTGTCGCGTGAAGTTCAACAAGGGGTCCGATGGAATTGTCAAGATCGGTCTTCGTCGGTAGTCTATCCCATTATCATGGTGTTTCTCTGAAGGATAGCACTTCATCTGTCACCACTCCTCTTTGAGTTCATGAGACCACGACATCGCAGCGTTATTTGGGAATTTTGTGCCTTGTACTGATTAATATTGATTGATATTTTTGCAGCATGGCGAAGTGCTGGAGTTTGGAGTTAGCTTACTTCGTTCTAACGCATTAATTGAGGTTGGGTGTTTTCACTTGTTGTGTTGCTCTCATCTACGGATGCCAATTCGCATTTGTCCCGTTACAGTTGCGCTTTCCTGTGGGGGAAGGGATATTCCCTGGCCTGTTACAATCCTTTGTTTTTCCTTCTGTTGCTACACACAGAACTTCCAGTAAGATGGCATATTTAACCTTCATTAACTTTCATGGATATATGTATCACATACAAAATCATGGCTTAAGAAATTAGATCACTTCAACTCCCACTTGTCGCCCTCGTTCACGATCTCGACGGGCCGTCTCTCGTCCAGCGAGACCCGTCCCGCATGCAGAATAGCCGTTGTCGCAATGGTGTTCTTGAGTGTTGGAAGTGGTCTGGCATCGAGCTGATCCAGAGTGACCCGACCCTCATTGACTGCCGTGACGGCGTCAATGAACTTCTCGAAACTAATGTAACCGTAGCCAGTTTGGCCGCTGAAGTTGCCATCCTCGTTTGGTGCATAGCGCATATAGAAGCTATATCAATTTCCCTTTGTTAGCGATGGCTTGCCCTCGGAAATGTAGAAACAGTCCTGGAATACTCACGGGTTGACCCAGATCAAACCCTGCTCATCCTCGGTGACATCGTAGCCACGCTTAGCCTGGTTAATGCGGACCTCACCCTTGGAGCCCATATCTATTGACACAGTCAGCACAATCCAGCTCGGCTGCACAGTAGCGAGAAGAAGAAGAGATGGGTAAAAACATACAATGGAAATACTGGTTCGAATGTACACCGGCCCTCTGCGGCGCCGTCCAAGAAGCAGTATAAACGCCCGTCGCAACACGCGACGGATCACTCTTCTTCCTCCATTCCACCAGCAACGTAATCGTATCCTCCGTCTCATTTACACAGCCCAAATCCAGTGCTGTACCCTTCGATGCCGACGCGGTGACCTTCACCGGCGCATACTCGGGCACCATGCTCTCATTAATATCGATGTGGTGCGAGTTCAAATAGTACGAGATATCGCTATCCTTGCCGGCCCAGGCCTTGAATGTCTCCAACTGGCTCTTGGGCTGGCTCATGTAGCTGTAGAAGTAGTTGAAGTCGCCTAAGTTGCGGGCCTTCGCGCGCGCGTCGGAGTACGCGGGGTCGAAGCGCTTGTGGTGCTCGATAAAGACGAAGACACCGTGCTTGTGGGCTTCTTCGAGGAGCGTAAGGTGGTCGGAAAGGAGTTGGGTTGCGGGCTTGGTGATCAGGACGTGGATCTTGCGTTGGATGGCGTAGAGGGCGATGGGAAAGTGGGTTGGGTCGGGGGTGAAGATAGTGATGGCTGAGCCGGGCTCGAGAGCATCGATGGCGGCCTTGTAGGCGTCTGGGTCGGTTTGGTCGTCTGCTGGGTAGGAGGTGAAGGAAACATCGAGGCCGTTGTAGACTTCGGAGATGTTCTTTTGGAGGTGGGAGCCTGTTTTCGGTTTTGTGAGGATGCGATGTGTAGCATGTTTGGTTGGGGCAACTTACGGATTCCGGGGAATTTGCGTCCAGACACTCCTACCATGCTCAGGTTGCCGACTTTGCCTCGTCGGCGGAGGTCAAAGAGTGTCAGGCCTACTACACCGACCTTCTTGTCGGATGTCGATGCTGTGCCGCCGACGTAGCCTGTGGTGTACTCGCCCGTACCCACCTGAGAATGACCATGGTCAGTCGTTCAATTCTGTAGTATAGGTGGTTGCCGGCCAATGGATGCGACTTACCATCAACACACTAGGAGGAGCCATTTTGTACTTGCGATGTTCAATTGTGACCTGCTTTGGAGGTACTACGGTCTTCTAACCTCACGGATGGCGGGGTAGAACGGAGAAAGAGAGAGTGGGAATGAGAGAAAGAGGAAGAAGAAATAGAAGTCAGTGTTCTTCCTCATCATTTTGGCTGAGCATCCACGAGTTTTGTAATTCCCTCAGGCGACCAGATGACGGAAGAATCTCCATCCCACCAGATTGCCCGTTTGGGGAACGTCATTAGCCGATGCGGCACTTGATTTGTGCATTTATTATTACACGAGGACCTTGTCAATATGTTTTTGTTCCTATGCTTAAGAAAGAAAACAGAAAGTTAAAGGATCTTCCCTCCATCCAGTGGCATCTTGTTTGATTGGAACTAGTGACTGGATTGAGGCTTTCTTGGGATTTATAATTGTTAAGACAGTCTACCATGTTCAGTGTTGGTTTCGCTGTGATGCCACAATGGTTAACCCATTCGGTCTTTGATCCCCCGAACTGATTGTAAATTCCGATTGGGTGTAATTCTACGAGCAGTCAGGGCAGTTATCATTGGTGGATAAATATCTCGCCGGTCAAAAGGCCGAAGTTGGAGTGGATTCTGGATGTGGATTAGGAAAGTGGGGAAGTGGGGGAGTGGGATGGGAAAAATGATGCGGAATCATGTGCTAACATCGCGGGGTAAACAAGAGCAATTACCCGGTTCCTGGAGATGGCGTTGGTATATAGCTATCACTGGAGTACCGGTCGCTCACACTTGGCCTTGGTTTTGTTCTGCTCCAATTGGTTAGTTGTGACTTGAATTGGCAAGAAACGCAGACAAGGAATCTATCAGGTAAGCATTCATTATGGATATAAATACTCTATAGTGGCTATATACGGCGGCACTAGAGTCACGATCGCCCCATTCAGTACTGATATCTAGCAGACAAAAAATAGCATCAAGATGGCGTCCCGTACCCCCCTCCGTCCCGGAGTTTACGCTCCTACCATGACCTTTTTCAATCCTGACACTGAAGAGCTTGACACCCCTACCATCCGTCGTCATGCTGTCCGTCTTGCCAAGGCCGGTCTGGTCGGTCTGGTCACCATGGGCTCCAACGGAGAAGCAGTCCATCTGACCCGTGAGGAGCGTAAGACCGTCATTCGCGAGACGCGATCTGCGCTTGTGGAGGCTGGCTTCTCCAACGTCCCTGTCATCACAGGCGCCAGCGAGCAGAGCATCCGTGGCACAATCGATCTATGCAAAGAATCCGCCGAAGCCGGTGCGGAATATGCTCTCATTGTTCCCCCAAGCTACTACCGCTACGCTGTTGGCAACGACGAGACCCTGTATGAGTACTTTACTGCAGTGGCAGATGGCTCTCCTCTGCCAGTGATTCTGTATAACTACCCCGGTGCTGTGTCCGGCATCGACATGGACTCCGACCTGATCATCCGCATCTCACAACACCCTAACATTGTGGGCACCAAGTTCACCTGCGCCAACACAGGCAAGTTGACTCGTGTGGCTACCGCCCTCAATGCCGTCACCCCGGAATCGCCTCTGGCTCCTAAGCGCAAGAATGTCTCAACCAAGAAAACCGAAAACCATCCATATGTAGCCTTTGGTGGCATTGCGGACTTTTCTCTGCAGACTTTGGCCTCTGGTGGTTCCGCCATCCTGGCCGGTGGTGCCAATGTACTTCCTCGTTTGTGTGTACAAATTTTCAACCTTTGGAGCGCTGGTCGCTTTACAGAGGCTATGGAAACTCAGCAGCTGCTGAGTTCTGCCGATTGGGTACTCACCAAGACTGCCATCCCGGGCACCAAGGGTGCCATTCAGTCGTATTATGGCTACGGTGGCTATCCTCGCCGGCCTTTGGGACGTCTGAGCGAGGCTAAGACGCAAGAGGTAGCCGATAAAATCAAAGAAGCTATGGAGGTGGAGCGGTCGTTGCCTGATATTGCATAAATACCCTCTCCTGTACATAAATTTCCGCAATTCTTAAAAACACGTTTGCTTCTTAGAAGATCCGTCTAGTAGAATGCTCGACTGTGGCTGGTAAAATCTACACCGAACTATCAAGTTTATAAATTGCTGTAAACGCCTATGATTGACCCGACACAGTAGTCATGGTGTATACATTGCGCTTCGTCACGGTTCCTGAATCGGGGCAGTCCGTACCGAACGGACTTCGGACAGATTGCCGAGCCCTCTCTCTCTCTTCTTTGGGAAACCGAAGTGCCCCCACGCCAATTTTCATCGGTTTGGCCCCTCACTGGTGGACAAACTTTAGCGGATTGAGGTGAGTTGGATTTATGGGCTCTCTTGGTGAGAGTGTCAGATGAACTCTATGATACCCATGAGGGGTAAAAAAAAAAAAAAAAACAAAAAAAAGAAAATGTAGAGAGAATAGCTCTGGGAGTAGGGAAATAGCTACACCATGCTCCATATTCTCAAGAGTAATTCCCATCCTGTATACAAGCCAATGTAGCGTATAGCATCTTGCAGCCATATGTTGCAGTCTGGGAGATCAAGATCCATGAACAACAAAATACTTGGAGCGAACTTCACGGCGCGGGGTCGCTCGACGTAGACAAAGCTGTAGGTATATGTTTCCTCACCTCAACTCCGTAGGTATCCATTAGACGATATTCGTATGCTAGGCGCTTAATCTGTTGTAGGGAATAAAATTGCAACAAGGAATGCAATCAGATTCACGGACCAAGTGCCCAGTCCTTCCAACTGCTCTGCGGAGAATACCCACTGTGACTGCAAACACGGGCAGTAAATGGATGGCTCCGCAGTGTTAGTTTGTTGGCGTGGCGATCAAATTATAAAGGTCGACTTCGCCCTGGTGGACAGTGTTTTTCTTTTCTTCTTCCCTTCACTATTCCTACTCCGACCACTCCGCCCCATACTTCGTCAGTTGTTTTCTTCCAACCATTACCTATATTACTCGACAACATGCCTTATCCCGAGGAAGCTGAGGGTTTCCAGGTCGATAGCCCTGATACCTATACCAACTTTAACAAAAGATTTGTACGTCCCAAACTTTTCCTCTTCTCGGCTTTTGTTGCTCGAAGACTAACGATACCGTCGCGTGCAGTTCAAGTTGAAGCCATTTGGCGACTATGGTATGTTGAGGTCGTTTCTGACACACTTGAAATGATACCACTGACACATCCGTAGATGTTGATATCAAGATCGAGGCTTGTGGTGTCTGCGGAAGTGATCTGCACACTATCAGCGGTATGTTCCCCCCTCAACGCACACTAGTCTCACCGACGACTACTAGCAGTAGCTGACATGGTATGATATATATCAGGTGGATGGGGAGACCAAAAATTCCCTCTTTGCGTGGGTCATGGTAAGTGCTATTTCTTCTCGGCATCGTGAAGCCTATTAACGAGATTACCTCCGGTAGAAATCATCGGCAGAGCGATTCGCGTCGGACCGAAAGTCACATTGATCCAAGAAGGCCAGCGCGTCGGTGTTGGCGCCCAGTCATACTCCTGCGGCGAGTGTAAGCAATGCAAGAACGACAACGAGACCTACTGCCCCGTCCTCATGATGGATACCTACGGCTCTGAGTGGCCTGAGACTGGCATCGTTAGCCAAGGTGGGTACTCATCGCATGTGCGCACTCACGAACACTGGGTATTTCCTATCCCCGAACAACTTGAATCCAACCTTGTCGCCCCCATGCTATGTGCCGGCCTGACAGCATATTCGCCGCTGGTCCGTAACGGCGCCGGGCCTGGCAAGAAGGTGGGAATTGTGGGGCTGGGTGGAATCGGTCACTTTGGTATCATGTTTGCCAAAGCCCTTGGAGCAGAAACCTGGGCTATTTCCCGGTCTCGCGCCAAGGAGGCGGATGCACGAAAGTTGGGAGCGGATGGATACATTGCTACCGCGGAAGAAGGTTGGGAGAAGGATCACTTGTGCTCGTTTGATCTGATCATCAACTGCGCCAGCTCTTCCCAAGGCTTTGATCTGGCCAAATACTTGTCCCTCATGGACGTCCATGGTCGCTGGATTAGCGTCGGACTTCCTGAGGAAGATGGTCAGGTCATCAAGGCACAGAACTTGATCGCGAATGGCGTCTTGATTGGGGCTAGTCACTTGGGTAGCCGGCGGGAAATGTTGGATATGCTCAACTTGGCAGCAGAGAAGGGTCTACGGGGATGGGTCGAGGAGCTGCAGATTGGTGAGGAGGGACTCAAGGAAGCCATGGTCCGAATGAAGAAGGGAGATGTTCATTACCGTTTCACGATGACCGGGTACGACAAGGTGTTCGCTTGAGCTGAGGCGAAGGTTGTAAAGTATGATAGAGTTACGAAAGAAGAATACCATAAATTATGACTTTTTTTTAAAGGCGATAAATAAAGAGAAGGAGGGGAAACACTCGTCTGTGTATAGTTTTGTAGGTGGGGGTTAGAAGTAATTATAATCATTCCTCAAGGTCCTTACTACTTCAACGGTCCTCAGCCATACCTTCTTCTTCTCACGAGGTCCTTTCTGACTTATAGAGGGAAATTGATATTATTTTATTTTATTTTATTTTATCTACTTTGATTTTAAAATATATATTTTTTTTCCCTTTTCTTTCTTTGTTTACCTTCTGATTTTCTTCGCTGTTATCCTTCTCAAATATTGCGAACGGCTTAAAACTGCGATCGAGGGGCAACCCTACTAAATTAACAAGAACATATATATATATCTACATATCCCTCTCTATATAGTTCCATATGAAATAAGAAATTATAACTAAATATACGTCCAGGAAAGAGAATTATTCGAGATTAGATTTAATATTACTCTTAGACGCCTCAATCCTCGGGGAACGACGAAAGATTCCGATCATCGGTAAAACACACGGACAAAGCGCAGGTGCCCAAGACCGACACGGGTGGATCATCGTGAGATTTGCAAAACCCCACGGGGGCGGGAGGCAGATTTCTTGCACCGGCCTAAATTCACGATGGAGCCGATCTTCAACGTATCCTTCAAAAGGAAGTCTTAGTATATTATACAGTCTGTCCAGCGCTGAGTGTTTCAATGCAATGGATCAAAGACAGAACACGCTTCTATTTATGTTATCAATTCAATTCACATATTGCTTACATATTACAATTATGAATGCACTTCGATATAATGCATTTGTTCCCAAGAAGGGCCAGTTGGGCTGACTTGTCGGAATGAGTTGGTGTCCCGAAATAGTAACTCTTGCTTTTTTTGTTGTCTAAGCAAGGCATTGCTATTTGACTTTGACTTTGACTTTGACCTATTGGGAGGGTTAAGACAATAAAATAAAAATAAAATAAAACAGAATAATGATATCAAAAAAAGAGAGAGAAGAAAAAGGAAAAGGTATCAGAAAGAAAAAAGTAAATCTTTGAGAAAGAAACTTTTCTAATTCTCATTTTTATTTCCCCATTAAAGACGCTCCGCCACCAGCGTGGGAACTCAGGGGCCGAGGCAGTCCAAAGGCTTTGTGTGGTACATTGACATTGATTAACTTTTCTTCTTCTTTTCTTTGGTTGTTCGCCTCCAATGACGCCCAATCAGTTTGCCTTCCGGTGGGAAATGCGCGACCACTCACCGGGGCCCATCGGACTGGGGGGGGGGGGGCAAATTCTTTTCTTTTGGGGCGTCTCACCGCCCTGCTGATAAGTAGCTTTTCTCCCTTTTTTCTCCCTCTCCTGATGTTTTTTGTTTCCCTCTTGTCAGCTTTCCCTTTTTTTTTCTTTCTTTGTGTTCTGATTCCTTAGATTGATTTGTATTAGATTCTCACCCCTTCTGTCCTGTCCTCTCTTTTTGTGGTAGACGTCCTTTCCCTCATTCTTTGTTTGTTCTGGGTGGTCGGTGTTTCTTATCAGGAGTTTACTTTGTTTAAGCGGACCTCATTTTCTCTCTCTTTCCCTTACCTACATCATTCAAACCTCCCCATAATTTGTCTGTTACGGATACCCGCTCGAGAGCCAACGGGCAATTCACTGCATACTCCATCGACGCTCTCACATTTGTCCCTTGCTGTTCCCTGAAATTGTGTCTCAGGGTTAGTGAAAGGGGCCCTCTCGTGTCAGTATATAGTCGATCTGCGGAATCTCCGATCGTCCTGCATTATCTCTCTATATTCGATTCGCGACACCATGTCACCACGTGAGGCTGCGACACTTCCCTCCCGGCGACGTCCTTCGCTTTCCTTCAGACCTCGACCACGGACGGCTACCTCGTCGACCCATCAAACAACCCGTGTAGAAAACGACGTATGGGGTGGAGGGTCAGCTGTCGATACAGCCGATGATGAGGGGCAGGTGTTGGAGGAAATGAATCATTTCCCTGAGCCTGCTCCCAGGCGCCGAGAAGCGAGAAGCTTCTCAAGCCTACGTCATCCTGTCGATGGCTTGCGCGCCCTCGGCCGCCGCTTGTCGGTCACGATCCGGAATAAATCTTCCAGGCATTCGGCTCATCACCACCAAGATGACCTGGGCGACTTGAACCATGAGCCGGAGTTTACGCCTAGAAATAGGCATTCATGGTGCAAGGGTACCGGTGTCGATCGCCGATTGTCTCATCACAGCGTATCGGCACTGCACGGCTTTCATGCACCAACGGCTCCTGTCCATGATCCGATTCCAGGCAATGGTTCGGAGCCCCCCGTTATTTCGGACGATATCTATGCAGGCGCAGCCGCTCGGGCGGCCGCTGCGGTCCAGAATGAGCTGTTCAGGGCCGAGAGGGATGGTGCAAAGTACTCCGACTCGGGACTGACGAGAGATTCGGAGAGCGGTATTGGTATCGACCTGCGTGACCGCTCCGAGCTCTCTGACATGGATCTGGCCTTTTTGCGCTTAGATCCGGTGACTCATCTACCACCAGAGGTCATGTCACATATCTTTACTTATCTCGACCCCCAATCTCTCATGCAATGCGAATCGGTCTCTCGCGCGTGGAGTGAGCAGGCCTCCTCCCGGCATATCTGGAGACATGTGTTCCGTCACACCTATGGACATAGTCGTCCTGTCGGCACCTCGAAGAAAAAACGATCTGCTGGTTTAGGAAAATCTCTCCCAGACCAGGACTGGAAGAGAATGTTCCTTGTTCGCCGTGCGCTGGAGCAGCGATGGAAGGAAGGCAAGGCTGCTGCTATTTATCTCCACGGACATAAAGACAGCGTGTATTGTGCACAATTTGATGAGTATGTCATTCGGCAAGTAAATTATTGTCATCGACTAACCACCTACAGGGACAAAATCATTACGGGATCCCGTGATCGAACCATCAGAGTGTGGGATGCACATTATCCTTGGCCATGCCGCAAGATTATCGGACCTCCTCCAGGAGATATCGCTGGTATTGGGCCTGTTAATAACATGTCCCAGCAGTCATCTGGGAAGCCACCTTTTCTAACAATTTGCCCCCCACCGACGCTCTCCGCTGGGATTACTACTCCGGTTGAACAAGCTTCAGAGTACCATAGCGCATCCATCCTTTGCCTTCAATTCGATGACGAGATCATGGTCACGGGGTCATCTGACTATACCTGCATTGTATGGGACATTCAGAATGACTATCAGCCTATTCGGCGCCTAGAAGGCCATCGGGCAGGTGTGCTGGATGTGTGCTTTGATGACCGTTATATCGTCTCTTGCTCGAAGGATACCACCATCTGTGTGTGGGATCGACATACTGGGGCTCTCCTTCAAAGGCTTGTGGGCCACCGGGGCCCTGTCAACGCAGTTCAGCTACGTGGCGATTTAATTGTCTCTGCGAGCGGAGACGGCGTCGCCAAATTGTGGAACATAACGTCTGGCCACTGTGTGAAGGAATTCCACAGTAAAGATCGCGGACTTGCATGCGTTGAGTTTAGTGAAGATGCCAGGACTATCCTCACTGGTGGTAACGATCAAGTTATATATCAGTTTGATGCAAACACCGGTGACATGGTCAATGAGCTGAAAGGTCATGAAGGGCTAGTCCGGTCTCTGCACCTGGACAGTGCGGGACAGCGGATCGTCAGCGGAAGTTATGATATGAGCGTTAAGGTCTTTGACGCGCAGACCGGGGAGTTGTCGATTGACCTACCAGGCTGGACCACCAGCTGGATGTTGAGTGTGAAGTCGGACTATCGACGCATCCTGGCCACGAGCCAGGATTCTCGAGCTGTCATCATGGACTTCGGCTATGGACTAGATGGCATTGAATTGCTAGAGGAATAGATGGGACACAACCCTAGACATATATTTGCTCTTTATGCTCCATTACAGGAAAAGTTCCGGGTTTAGGGAGTTTATACGGTTAATCATTTGGGATTTCCGCTTGTGGCAACTTGCTTTATACTGTTTGCACTTTTTTTGCGCCTTTTTGGATATAATTCTTTGGGATACACATTGACTAGCGATAGAGCGTTGATACTTCAAAAGAATTTTGCTTTGCTTTCTCACGTCGGTCTTCCTGACTGAAAACGGTTCGCAGTAGTTAGTATTGCTGCCTTGTGATAGTAGATATCACATGGATACATGGTATGTATACACGTCGGTTTACAACAGTAATGCCGTCGATCAACAATCGCATAGTACTAGTACTTGGGTAGGTATCCATCAAATTATTGCCTAAGGAATCAACACTTTCCACGGTAAGGGGCAGGGGGCCTTGTGATTGGCCAAGATCCCCCTTAGCGTCATGGCGGTCCCGTGGGTTTTGTCGACAGCAACAAAACAATCCTCTCAACGTTTACTTTGCCTCAATTTTCTAACCAAGAACAAACTCTCACCTGCCTGTGGAAACGCCCATCTATACGACTTCTTTGTTTCCCCTCACGCTCCCCTAATTCATTGTACCCCAGGAGCTCTTCCCTCTATCCCAACCGAACTCAAAACCAGGACCGTATACCCCACCATGGGCGAATCTAGGTTCGTCGAAACCCCCTTTCAAAGACTTCTGGGGAAGAAGCCCCTTATATGTGGAAGCCGGTGATTAATCCTTGTGAAATGAATAGACAAGAGCTTCTGGCATGGCTCAACAACCTGTTGCAGCTGAACCTTACGAAGGTTGAGCAGTGCGGAACGGGGTACGTTCAACCCACTTCCACGTTTTGATTAATTCTGCTTTCCTACGGGTGACGGATTTGACTCCCTTGCAAAACCTGGAAACAAAACGACGTGGAATTTGGCCCCAACATATTTGCTAGAATGGGCTGATGTGTGATCTTGTGTAGTGCGGCTCTCTGTCAAATCTTTGACTCGATCTTTAGTGAGTGTGCCATCTTATCCCTAATAATGTTTTTATGTAGGGCTAACAGTTTTTTCCCTGCCTACTAGTGGACGTCCCCATGTCCCGTGTGAAATTCAACGTCAATACCGAGTATGCCTACCTTCAAAATTTCAAGGTCCTTCAAAGTACGTTCCTAGGTGGATCCGTTTGAATGGGGAAAGGTCCTCCCTGTTGACACAAACCTTTCAACAGACGTGTTTGCTCGCCACCAGGTAGACAAGCCAGTCCCCGTGGAACAACTTACCAAATGTCGCATGCAGGACAACCTTGAATTCCTGCAGTGGACGAAGAGATACTGGGACCAACACTTCCCTGGTGGTGATTATGATGCTGTTGCTCGTCGGAAGGCTTCGGGTGGTCCTGCTGCTGCTGCTGGCGGCTCTCGCGCAGGCGCAGCCTCGGCTGGAGCCACGCGGCGTGGCGCTACGCCTACCACTGCTGCAGCTCGCCCACGAGTCGCTGCAGCAAGCGGGCCTAACGTGTCTGCATTGCAGCAAGAGATCGCGACTCAGAAGGAAGCTATTGCCGGATTGGAGAAAGAGCGGGATTTCTATTTTGCTAAGCTCCGAGACATTGAGCTGTTGCTGCAGAGTGCCATTGAGGCAGACCCCGAGTTGGAGAAGGACGACGATTCGTTGGTGAAACACATTCAGGGCATTTTGTACTCGACAGAGGTATGAAGCACTTGCACACCCGTTCAAACGAGTACGGACCGGGAGGGCTAACTATCGGGCAGGAAGGGTTTGAGATCCCAGCTGAAGAGGGTGCTGCGGATGAACTGGAGACATTCTAATTTCCGGTCGAGAAACGTTTGTCCGTTTTTAATACCCCCTCATAGTATGGCTAGCGTTTCGTGGGTGGTTTTGGCCCCTCTTGTTTTGATTGGATTTCCTGTTACTCTCCTAAGTTGGGTCCTCGGTCGAGTTGCCGGGGAGAGAGAGAGAGAGAGAGAGAGAGAGCTTGGCAGCTGGCACGAACCAGAGAGCGAGAGAAGCATGAGCTGTGTTGATAGGACATTTGAATTTCCGTCAGGCTCTGGACGAGAGCCCAATAGAATTGTGCTCTACTTCTATAGCTCTACCTCCTCTTCCAAGTTCCTCCTGTGGTAGCCTACCATTCGGTCCAAGGGCTAGGGCCTACCGAATGACCCAATTAACCTACGGTTTGCTCGATGCTCCTGCATTCTTCGAAAGTTTCCATTCCGGAGATGGCATTCCAAGACGGGAGATAGACACGCCACGCCACGGCGGTATGTAAAAATAGCAGTGTGGATCGGAGACGGAATTGAACCCCATCTCTGGATGGTTACGCTTACGAAGATTGCAACCTCGTCTTCGGATAATGTTGATAATTCACGACCTCCCCGGGTCACACTGCAGGATGAAATGGATAACCATGGGGTTACACAATGTGAAAATGGCCTCGGGAAGATGAACTATAATCTCACCCAGGAACTCTGTACCTTGCAGCATGATAGATGTAGTGAACTGGGGGCGGAGACCAAACACTAGTAAGTTTGGCCCCTTACTCTCAGGAGATAGTATTATTATATGCATATCAGGTCGTACGGACTCCCGCCAACACTGCCTCGGTATTTTTTTTTTTTTTTTTCTTTTCTTGATCCCCCAAGGTTCGTGGTCGGGTATAGAGTAGTACTTAATTTGAACTAACCAACTTAGACATGCCAATTAAAAAAAATTGCTAAGTAATCTTGCACCATCATCCTGGGTTAGACTGAAAAGAGTTCTAGCGGGGCATATTGAAGTGACACATTCCAAGCCGCGTGGGGCCTACCGATGCAATATTGGCTAGAACATTCTGGTCGTTCATTTGGTATCCGTTGTATTATTACGGGCATGGTGTTACTGTACCTGAGGTAGTACTTCTGTCACTCCAAAATTGGTAGTTTGTGTACTAAGTAGTAGGTGTTGCTTTGTCCTCAATGGCCGATTCATCGAATCGATATAGCAGGGCTATTCACTGCTAAATCGCTCTTTCGCCTTGCACCCGGATCTTCCCTCTCAAGGCCTTTGATGCGCTTGATCTGTAGTGGGATGAGGAGATGAGCCGTTGATCTGAGGGAATCTTCCGATTTTAATGAGAGGGTGACAGACGGCATTATATATTAACCAAAGCTAGTGATCCACTCAAGCAAGGCTAGTTAAATGAAGGTGAGACTTTCCCATCAGTGTTTCATTAAACTTAGTCTTGGCTTTCCCGTGTTGAGCCAATGATACTCACTCCGTACAAAAATGGACATCGCTTGATCCCCAAAATGGAAAGGCCGTCATTTCGGGTACGCAATGCATACGCATCAAGTTGGTATTGTGTTTGGAGTACCAGAACACCTGTACGTACAGACATCAAGTTGACCTTATGTAAGGCACTGGGAGGTATCGATAGTATTCACTGCAACCTCCAGGTTTGCTCATTTTCTCGCCCTGTGGAGCAAATTTATAAAGGTCATCTTGCAGAAGCTGATACCTCTATTTTCAATACGCTAGGTAAGTGATATTACCGGAGTTGACGTGAAGGTTGTATTCGAGAAAGGCCAGTGCTAATGCTAATGTAATTCTCGTATTGTAACGACTAACTAGTGGGACGCTGCAAGTCTAAGACCTGACCTCAGCCGAACCTGTTGTTGTTATTCTTAGGTCTGGCCTGATCGATTCTCTGCCGCTCTGCTCTCTCATTGACATCGTCTTTTCCCTTCTCTCCCCTCACCTTCCTTTTCCTCCTTCACCTTTTCCCGCCCTTCTCATTTCTCCTTCCCTAATCCCCTCTTCCCCTCTTTTCCCTTGATCCTTTGGTGGTAGAGGTCGGAATCTTTCCTCGGGGACAGTCTACAACCATTGAATCGGATGGTGGAATTACCGCACCGCGCGAGGTGACATACTACCACGGAACGGCTTGGAACAAGCGAGAGACAAGGCTGGGTCCGGTGTCAACGTGGATCCCGCAACCAGAGAAAAAGCGAAACGGAAATAATTTTGGCGATCAGATTCTCGAAGTACCCATCGTTGATGAGTCTCTTGTCAGTCCATTTCCCCGTCAAAACTTCCAATTCGATTCTTTCGGCAATTATGGATTAGAGCTGGAGGAGCTCTCAAATTGGGGGAAAGTACTCTCAACATCCGGATCAAAAACCAAAAAGTTGCACCTGCTTTTTTGTCGCTTTTCGCATCTTTTCATTCATTCCTTACAGGTATGTACGAGCTCAGATGTCAAATGGACTCGGCATCATCCTGGGACCTGCGGATACTCTCGCTATCTGCTCTTATCCGTTAAAGCAATCCAATCCATATTGTCCAGCAGTCTTGGTGGCGTAGTGGTTATCTGATCGATCCTCTTGACAGATTTCCATGCATTTCGAAATTGTTTTCCCATCATTACGATTAAAATTGTCAGCTCTTCGGTGCAGCTGACGTCCGCTCCTTGGTTCATACGAATTTTAAAACCTCTGCTATTTGCGGGGGTTCTACGCTTGGGCAAGCCTGAGCCATCATTGTGACCGCTAGTCGTTCTTTCGATAAAACCCGACATTTTCATTCTGCAGTCAACACGGCCTTCGCTCATTCGAATCTCAGCATTCTAATTCTTTGCGCTCTTTCCTAAACTCGCTTGCTTCCCGCAGATATTCTTAGTGTCGTACTGACAGGCACCGTATTTTACATACTTCCTGAATCTTCTTCCGGCACGGAGCTTCAGAACCTGTGCGCTCGGTCTTGCGCACCAACGGTGTCTCAAGTCGATTACCATTACGTCACACTTCTTGATATTCAATCTTCAATAGCTTCCTAAGTGGTTCAAGTTGAGAGCATAGTCCTACAGCTCGGGGCAAGGGCCGAACCAGGATGGCCCATCATGGCAATAGGCACACTCGGTATAGCAGATTGATGAAGAGGACTAATAGATCAACAGCGGTTGCAGATGCCACGGGACGTACGGACGGAGGGCTCTCGTTAGGCTATGGGACAGTTGTGAATGACCCGAGAGACAGGATGAAGCGGCAAGCACAGGACGAGTCGCAGCCCCAAACGGACAGCGCAATATCCCAGGAAGACCAGATTTCGGTGCAAGTCACGATAGCCGCAGCCGCTACCGATGATCCTCAGACTACACCTGATGCTGCAGTAGTAACGCCCTCGGCGACAACTGGTATTAGTGAGCCCACAGTGTCTCAAGTCACCCCTAACCAAAGCTCACCGGCTGTTCCGACTACCTCGTCCGAAGAAAACCTGAATGCCTCTCCTGCTTCACCTACCCCCACAACTGATACTCCCCTTGAGACGACGAGTCATGATTCATCGACTTCTCCTACTTCTCTTCCTGTGATATCTTCTGCTTCCGACATTTCCGCTTCCCAAATACCTCTCTCGCCTATGAGCTCGAGTGGGACGCCTCAGTCAACTTCTAGCACGATAGTCCCCACAACAAGCTCTTCGTCGTCCAGTTCTAGCCAAACCTCGTCTACGTCTAGTTCCAGCCCAAGCTCATCTTCCGGCACAACGACTTCCTCAACTTCTACATCCTCTACAACCTCTACCACATCTGAGATTACTATAACTTCGTTGCCCTCCGGCACCGGAGCCGGGCCCTCATATGGCTGGGATGGAGGATCGGGGCCGACAGCTACCGAACAGACACCTTTGACTACTGGACCGACTACTTCAGCAACAAGTTCTCCTTCCCAGGGCTCTGGCGTTCTCGACAGTCAAACCAAGGGCAAAATTGCTGGCGGTGTAGTTGGTGGCGTAGCTGGTGCAATGGTTTTGGTAGTCCTAGTTTTTCTACTTCTCCGGAGACGGAGAGCATACCAAGATCGTGCCCCTGAAGTCCTTCCACCCGGTGATATGACTGGTACTGCTGTTGGTGAAGGATCTGTAACAAGGTCAGCTGATGTGGTTTCACGGCGGTCTAGCAATGATCCGTTATTTACGGCCTCATACTTTGCGCCAGCGTTTATGAAGCGCTGGAGACAATCCCGCCTCTCTACTCATACAGAAAGCACCTTAGATTCTAGCACCAGCGAGCGTGGCTTCCAGAAGATTTCCGGCCGGAAGATTCCCTCCGTGCTGCAGTCAGGAGGAGATGGATATGGTGGTGGTTTCCCGGAAGGATCGCCGACTATGTCGGAGCCAAGTGTGAGCTTCCCGCCAGGTTCACCGGTCCTTCCCCGCTCACCTACCTCTCAACCGCCTCCATCAACCCCATATGGCATGCCGCTGGACGTGAGTTATACAAGGGAAGCCGAGGAAACAAACCCCATAGTGATTTTTCGGCCCTCGCCGGCCAGGACACCTATCCCTGGCTCCGCAAATGCTAGTCTATCTAACGAACCCTCTGTATCGCGCATTGTGCCTCTGGCGCAGGGGGCATTGTCTCCCACCATACCTAAGCGACCGGATGTACTGGGTCGAAGTCATCCAAGTTTTGATGGTAGCCGCGGCAGCCGATTTACCGAGAGTATATGATCCTGTTCGCTATTGTCTTTCCTTTAGCCATTGCAAGCACCCCTTCGTTGTTCGATGTCTGGATATATATCATAAGAGCTTTGCTCTGTACATACGCTGAGAGCTTGCACTTCTTTCTTTCCCTTCGGGGCGTGTCGCCTTTGCAACGGGGCTAATCCTGAGCCTTCTCAGGCTGGCATGTTCCTGATCCTGTTGTACTCTTACTCTCTATTTCTTATATGGATACCCCGAATTGAGTTCACTGTTCCTTGTTGAACCCCTGCTGATTGCTGTGAAGACTTTCTTTCCTTCTCGTATGTCAATACTATATGTGGAGTGATATTTTAGGGAAATCTTGTGGGGGTGATGGTCATGAAACGTTTAATGGCAAATGGATATTTTCCTGACTCCGGATCCGGTAATTTGTACCTAATCTAAGGTACGCAGCCGTTATCGATAAGGCCTTTTTTTTTGTTTTTGTTTTTGGGGGTTCCGGAACGGAGTTACTTTCTCTCTCCGAGGTGATAAGCATGATTGCCGACACTAAAGGCGGGTCTCTGGCCAACCAGGGCTCTTCTATTTATGCGTGACCTGAGATGGCAGGGTTGCGATGTAAGGTTCCATGGCGTAGTATATCCATCGACTTGATATAATCGATATGCCCCCTTTCCCTCATCCTTCTCAATATTTCCTTCTCTATGTCCCAATTCACATCCAGGAAATAGTATCTCATTACATTTATTTGACTAATAATAATCATCATGGGTGATCCTAATCCCTCGATTTCTCACGATCTCTCCTTATCTTCCCCTCCCAATTCCCCACCTCACCCTCATTCCGCCAATCCACTTCGTTTCCTTGTCATCGGCGCTGGTTCACGAGGCAATGCTTACGCCCGAGCCGTCACGAATGCCACCTCAGGCATGATCCACGCGATTGCTGAACCACATCCCTTCAAACGACGGGAATTTGGCCGCAATTATATTTGGGGTGACAGCGGTACCCCACAGGACGGCCAGGAGTTCGAAGACTGGCGAGATTGGCTGCGATGGGAAATCAAGCGGCGAACACAGAGTAGTACTATTGTGGCTGCCGGAACGAATCATACGACCAGGGGAGTAGACGGCGTATTCATCTGCACGCTGGACGAAACCCACGTTGAGATCCTACAATCCATCGCTCCCTTACAACTTCACATTTTGTGCGAGAAGCCGCTTGCCCTCTCACTATCCGACTGCCTGACAGTATACCGCGCCCTGCTACCAAAGGATGAAGGGGGTTTGTCACCCTCCTCTTCCCCATCAACCATTTTCTCCATAGGCCACGTCCTCCGATACAGTCCGCACAACATCCTCCTCCGAAAGCTCCTTCTCGAAGATCGTGCCATCGGCGATATCGTCTCAATGGAACACTGCGAACCAGTTGGATGGTGGCACTTCGCACACAGCTACGTCCGCGGGAACTGGCGACGAGCAACGCCCGAAGGCGACGGCTCCCTGCTCACCAAATCCTGCCACGACCTCGACTTTATCCTCTGGCTTCTTTGTTCCCCGCCACCACTCCCCGCGGACGCCAGCCTCTCCGCACAACAGCAGCAGGAATACCTTAAGTGCCAACAACCGCATCTCCCACGCACCATCTCCTCCTCCGGCTCCCTGACCCAGTTCCGCAAATCTAGAAAACCCCGCGCCGCCGCCACGGCCACAAACTGCCTCTCTTGTTCCGCAGAGAGAAACTGCAATTACAGCGCCATCAAGATCTATCGTGACATGCATGTCGTAAGGGCCAACTACGAATGGCCTGTCAACATCGTCTGTCCAGATATCGAGGATGTAGTACGGAGCTCCTCCTCTCTGTCCGAGGAAGAACAGATCAAAGCAGCAGAGGCCCACCTTCTCCGTCGCCTGGAAGAAGATTACTCTCCCGAAACAGCAGATAAGGATATTGCCGCGAGACCCTGGTACGGTCGGTGCGTTTACGAATCCGATAATAATGTTTGCGATGACCAGGTTGTCACTCTTACCTGGGATGACGAGCCACTTGGCTTCGACACAACTATCAATGACTATTACCCCCGAACTGCTAAAACGGCCATATTCCATATGATCGCGCCGACGGAAAAGCAGTGTGAACGGCGAGGTCGTGTTTACGGTACCCAAGGTGAAATCGCTTACGATTCACGGGATATTGAAATTTACAGCTTCTCGACCCGGTCGACCCGGTCCATTGAGGTGCCGCGGCAGCCGCCAGAAGAGAAGGAGTCTCATGGTGGGGGCGACTACGGTCTGGCGAGGAGCTTTGTCCGCGCCGTGGATGCGGTGGTTAATCAGGGTTGGGACGTTGAGCATGCGCAGAGGTGCTTCGTGGGCTGTACACTGGAGGAAGCGGTGAGGAGTCATGCGGTTGTGTTCGCGGCGGAAGAGGCGAGGAGGGAGGAGAAAGTGGTTCGGTGGAAGGATTGGTGGGAGGGGAAGCTTCGAGATTCGCTGGGGACGAGGTCGGCTTGTGATTGAGTTATTGGTTCTGGTCGTTGTCATGGCAGCAGAGTTATCCTGAAGGTGGTTAATGATATGATATGACGTTATGGCGCACAGTGATGAACCGGTTATGGACTGGAATATGAGTTATGATTATGCAATTAACTATCTTAAAATGAAACCTGTCCATGGATGGTCTGTGTTTCTTCCCATCATAAAGAACTCTGCACCTCACACGCTTGTGGCACAATATTTACAAACATCAAATCATAGTCACTTAAGTGCGGACGTCAGGCTCCTCGCGGCCGATGAACTCCTTGAAGTTGAGCAGAGAGAGAGCGAGAGCAACGTTGTCCTTCAGGTACTCGGACGCAGTCAGGCCGAACTTGCTCTTGTCGTTCTCGTACTTCTCAATATACAGACGGATCGTGGCACCGCTGCTGCCGGTGCCGGACAAACGGACGATGATACGGCTGCCATCATCGAACTTAGCATAGAGGCCCTGGTTCTTGGACACGCTGCCGTCCAGGTCGGTGTAGGAGAAGTTGCCCACATCGGTGACCTTGCGGCCGGACACGGTAGAACCAATGAAGCTGTCCTTGTTGGCGACCTTGTCGGATAGGATAGCAATAACCTTGTTGGCACCATCGCTGTCGACGTTCTCGTAGTCGTAGCGGGTGAAGAAAGTACGGCCATAGGTCTGCCAGAAGTCGTTCTGGATGGACGCGATGCTGGGGGTCTGGTCCGGCTTCTGCTTGGCCACACCAGCGATGATGTTCAGCCAGGCGACGATGGCCCACAGACCATCTTTCTCACGGATATGGTTACTACCGGTACCGAAGCTCTCCTCACCGCAGATCGAGATCTTCTTGTTGTCGAACAGGTTGCAGAAGAATTTCCAGCCGGTGGGCACCTCGTAGCTCTGCAAACCCTGTGCCTTGGCAACCAGGTCAACAGCACCGGAGGTGGGCATGGAGCGGGCCAAACCGTAAACACCCTGCTTCTGGAAGTAGGGAATCAGCTTGGCGTGGTGGGAGATGATGGCCAAGCTGTCACCGGGGGACACAAAGGTGTTAGCACCGTAGATCATGTTGCGGTCACCGTCACCATCGCTAGCGGCACCGAAGTGGATACCGTTCTTGTCAACGGCCTCAACCAGCTCATGGGCATAGACCAGGTTGGGGTCAGGGTGACCACCGTTGAAGTCAGGGCTAGGGACACAGTTCATGGTGCTGCTGCTGGGCAGACCCAGCTCGTTGACGAAGATATCGACGCCGTAGGGGCCCGTGACACCGTGCATGCCGTCAAAGAGAACCTTGAAGTCCTTGTGGGTGCTGAGGAACTCCTTGATCAGGTCGAAGTCGAAAATCTCCTTCATCATCTTGACATAGTCGGTGGTCGAATGAACAACCTCGACCTCCAACGGGCCGTAGGTTTTGGAGCCAATGCTGGAAAGGTCAATCTCTGGAATCTCAGCATAGTTATAGGAGGTGAGGGTCTTGGAGGTTTCGTAGATCTTGTTGGTGACTGTCTCGGGGGCGGGGGCACCGTTGGACAAGTTATATTTGATACCAAAGTCGGCATTAGGACCTATTACATAGAGTTAGCTGGGGCAATTGCTGAGCCTAGAAAGCTCCAGGGTGTTCTTACCACCGGGGTTGTGGCTGGCAGTTAACAGAATGCCACCGGTGGCCTTCCGTACACGGATAAGATTACTGGCAGCGGGGGTGCTCAAGATGCCGTTCTGGCCGACAAGGAGCTTCTTGACGCCATAGGCGGCACTGATCTTGGCGATCTTTTGGATGGCCTCGGGGTTATAGAAACGGCCGTCGCCACCAATGACGAGGAAGGCGTCCTTAGCACCTTCAGGGATGGAGAGGAGGATGCTGGTGATGAAAGATTCGGAATAGTGGGGCTGTTGGAAGACCTTGACCTTCTTACGAAGACCGGAGCTATAGAGGTTAGCAACGGTTCTATAGTGTACCAAGACCGTGAAGAGAATAGAGATGGATAGAGACATACGTTCCCGGCTTCTGGTCAGTAAAGGATTGGAAGGAGACAGTCTGGATGGACATGGTGACAAGGATAATGTTATGAGGAAGAAGAAAGCAAAAGAGAAAAGAAAAAAAAAGAAAGGAGAAGAAGATAGAAGGATATTATATAAGGAATTGAGACTGCTCACCGACAATTGGGGGAAGGTTCGGAAAAAAAAAGAGAGAGAGAGAGAGAGAGAGGAAGATAAATAAAGGAGGGGCACCAACTCAAGCTAAAACCATGCAAGTTGACACTCGCGCTGCCGTCATCAGCATGATTTCATGGGATGTACACCTCAGGCTTGAATCAAATGCCCCTCCTCCGGCCCCACTTAACGCCGCTCTTGTTTTTGCCCAGGGATCGAGGCCCCGCGCGTGGGGGCAAGTGGTCCAAGTGCGTGCACAAAAGATGAATAGCAAATTGACCAGGCTCCCATCTTACATCTATACAGTACAATATGAAAGCCTTAGAAGTCTCAACAACTCAAATTGTCAGCGTATCAATTTTCTTATGCTTGATATATTCACTTCATTCTTGCCTACAGATTCTCATGGCTAGATATGGGCGCTAATGTCAAAAGATTGATCTAGGATCTCTATTGCAAAATGATCAAGGCCGTTTCCACACAAACAGTGGTATATCTCTCGGGTAGCTCCCAGCCAACGTTCCTTGGACTCTATTGGCGCCCTGAGGCGTATAGTAGACACAGGCTCCGTTGAGAGATTGAATCGTGGTCTAAAATCACCAAGATAAAAAGTCATTACCGGTATATTCCACTTCTTCGTGATAGCTAAAACATCTCGCATAGGAAATTTTTCACACTGGATGGGATTGCAAAACACAGGAGGAAACTCGCAAAGGTTTGGACCACCAGCACGATAGTGCTCCTCTATGAAGCCATCATCAGTAGATGTGTGTGGGCTGCAGGAGGCACCAGGTGCTCGTCGAGGTGCTCTAGGAGCAGGATATGGTGCCGAGCTAGGCTTGATCGGCTCCATGGTATTAAATGTAGGTGTAGCACTATTGCTGGAGAATAAAGGTGTATGCCGGGCTGTTATGATTGAGTAAAAGGTGAGACGAGAAGTGGAAGTAGGAGTCGTCTTCTTTAACTAGTAGTGGAGAAGACTTGTATACAATAGATACATAGATACTGGTAGTGACTTGCCTATAGATCAAAGGAAAACGGGGTGTTCAAGTTCCGTGTAGGTAGATCTGTTCTACCTAGACAAAATCTGAAGTTTGCTTAGATACTGGAAAAGAGTTCCGATTCTAGCAGTAGCTGCTAACATGGCAAGCGCTTTAAATAGAGAACAAGGCTGTATAGCCCAACAAAGCGATATTCTCGTCCCTTATATTGGGCTTATTCAGACATGATCTATGTATAACTCAGTCAATGAAGGATATCTGAAGCATAAATGCTTGCCTTTGATTTAGAGGAAAAAACCAGGTAAAGTAGCATCTGCTAAGCTTTGGGCCCGTTGGGATGGATAGGCCTACTACCACTGGTATCACGAGTCCACGATTGTCAAGTACATACGTAGCGCAATTCCGATAGTAGTCGAAAGCCCCTTCTTTGATGGGCCATTACAAAGAGAAGAGAGATGAACTGCTCTTGACAGAACAATGGAGGAATTCAATACCTGTCCGTTCGCCACAAAGAAGAAAAAAGTGCCTCTAGCATCTGATTCTTCCATAAAGCGTAGTAGCCAGAGCGAATCCAGGTGGGTGCGTGTTCGTCAGCTATCAGTGAGTGGTATGAAAGGCTCAGGTACCTGGTGCCACCGGCTCAAAGGCGGCGACGACACCCATGGAACGCGGAAAAGACTTCAGCTCGTCAAGAAACAATTAGCTAAATTTTAAAAATAGAACCGTTATAGAAACTATTTCTAAGACATTCTATTTATTAAAAGTCTCCCCCTTTTCTACACAAATATCCACTTTGACAAAAGTAAGAAGAAAACGCCAAATTACCCCTCAGATTTACCTCACGTTTCTAGAGGAGTTCTTAATCTACTTTGATTGTTGGGCAAGTCCCAATGGAGCTATTTTAATAGCTGCAGCTCTAAACCTTGGGACGCGGACGGACCCCTGAATGATTGGGTCGCTTAACCCCATCAGAACCATACATGGACAACTCATCGGACCCCAACATGCCAATCGATGGGTTCTTCCACTGCATCTGCTGTCGGTGGTCCAGGAAAATGGCGGAGGATTGGTGTGAGGATGACACATGACACATCCTCTTATCACTTTTTGCTTATGGATGAATTCAAATCTAGACCCTTCGGCAAGCCCTTAGAGTGCAGGAGGGGGGGGGGGGGGGG